>NC_090267.1:15548409-15851439 GCF_040414725.1 Anabrus simplex
AGTCCATTTGGCCTCCTTAATCTAGGATATCTGCTATACCTTGCTGGAATCCTACAAGCTGAGATTCAGTGGAATAACCTTTCCTAAACCCAAACTGCCTTCTGTCAAACCAGGTATTAATTTTGCAAACATGTCTAATATAATCAGAAAGAATGCTTTCCCAAAGCTTACATGCAATGCATGTCAAACTGACTGGCCTGTAATTTTCAGCTTTATCTCTATCACCCTTTCCTTTATACACAGGGACTACTATAGCAACTCTCCATTCATTTGGTAAAGTTTCTTCATGCAAACAATAATCAAATAAGTACTTCAGATATGGTTCTATATCCCAACCCATTGCCTTTAGTATTTCCCCAGGAATGTTATCAATTCCAGCTGCTTTTCTAGTTTTCAACTTTGGTATCTTACTGTAAATGTCATTGTTATCATAGGTAAATTTTAATACTTCTTTAGTATTACTCACCTCCCCTATCTGGACATTATCCTTGTAACCAACAATCTTTGCATACTGCTAATTAAATACTTCAGCCTTTTGAAGATCCTCGCATACAGACTCCCCTTGTTCATTAATGATTCCTGGAATGTCCTCCTTTGAACCTGTTTCTGTATACATAGCCTTCCATTTTCACTAAAATTTGTATGACCACCAATTATGCTTACCATCATGTTATCCTTAGCTGACTTCTTTGCTAGATTCAATTTCCTAGTAAGTTCCTTCAATTTCTCCTTACTTCCATAACCATAACTCCATTTCTTTCCAACCTGCACCTCTTTCTTAGTCTCTTTACTTCTCTGTTATAATATAGTGGATCTTTACCATTTCTTACCACCTTTAAAGGTACAAACCTATTTTCACATTCCTCAACAATTGCTTTAAACTCATCCTAGAGTCTGTTTACATTTTTATTTACCATTTTCCAGTGAACATAGTTACTTTTTAAAAACTCCCTCATGCCTGTTTTATCAGCCATATGGTACTGCCTAATATTCATAATTTTAATACCTTCCTTTCCTTCACATTTATTTTAACTATGACAAAAACAGCTTCATGATCACTAATACCATCTATTACTTCAGTTTCTCTATAGAGCTCATCTGGTTTTATCAGTACCACATTCAAAATATTCTTCCCTCTAGTCAGTTCCATCACTTTCTGAATCAGCTGCCCTTCCCATATTAACTTATTTGCCATTTGTTGTTCACGCTTCCTGTCATTCACATTACCTTCCCAATTGGCGTTTGGTAAATTGAGATCACCTGCTACTATCACATTCCTTTCCATATCATTTCCAACATAGCTGATTATCTTATCAAATAATTCTGAATCAGCATCAGCGCTACCCTTTCCCAGTCTGTACACTCCAAAGACATCAAGTTGCCTATTATCTTTAGAGATGAGCCTTATACCCAGAATTTCATGTTTTTCATCCGTACCTTTTCGTAGCTTACAAATTCTTCTTTTACCAGAATGAATACTCCCCCTCCTACCGTTCCTATCCTATCTCCATGATACACTCTCCAGTTCTGTGAGAATATTTCTGCGTCCATTATTTATCATTTCGCAGCCATGATTCCACTCCTATTTCAACATCTAGTAAGTATATATCTATTAAATTACTTAATTCGATTCCTTTGTTTTCACTGCTTCTACAGTTGAGCACTAACATTTTTATGCCATCCCTACTTGATTTCCAGTTCCCTGTTTGCTTAACACTGCTCCCTAGGCCACCCCGTTTCCCTGAATGTACCTGCCTATAACCGTTCTAAACAAGTTTCCTAACTTATACGTACCACTGTGGTTTAAGTGAAGGCCATTTGAGTGCAGATCCCTGTCTCCTACCCACCCATTATGATCTAGAAATCTCACTCCAAGTTTCCCACATACCCACACCATAGTCTCATTTTAATCCCCAATCACCCTCCAGTCAGTATCCCTCCTACACAGTATTCCACTGATAACAATCTCTGCTTCCTTAAACTTCATCCCTGCTGCATTTACCAGATCCCACACATCCCGAACTATGTTGGTACTTATAACTGCTTGCCTTACGTTGTTAGTACCAACGTGAAACGCTACCACCTCCTCCTTTACCTCTTCTATCCCTACTACTTTCCTCAATGTCTGCCTCAACCTAATTCCTGGATGACACTCTACCCTGGTTCCCTTTGAATGAATGAATGAATCAATGCTGATCTGCATTTAGGGCAGTCGCCCAGGTGGCAGATATCCTATCTGTTGCTTTTCTAGCCTTATCCTAAATGATTTATTCCAGTCCCTAACTTCCCTATAAATGAATATTTGCCCCAGTTTGTCCTCTTGAATTCCAACTTTATCTTCATATTGTGATATTTCCTACTTTTATAAATGCCACTCAAAATGATATGTCTACTAATGTCATTCAATGCCATCCCTCCGCTGACAGCTTGGAACATACCACTTAGTCGAGCAGCTCTTCTTCTTTCTCTCGATTCTTCTCAACCCAAACTTTTCATCATTTTTGTAACACTACTCTTTTGTCGGAAATCACCCAGAACAAATCAAGCAGCTTTTCTTTGGATTTTTTCCATTTCTTGAATCAGGTAATCCTGGTGAGGGTCCCATAGACTGGAACCATACTCTAGTTGGGATCTTACCAGAGACTTATATGCCCTCTCCTTTACATCCTTACTACAACCCCTAAACACCCTCATAACCATGTGCAGAGATCTGTACCCTTTATTTTCAATCCCATTTATGTGATTTCCCCAATGAAGATCTTTCCGTATATTAACACCCAGATACCTACAATGATCCCCAAAAGGAACTTTCACCCCATCAATGCAGTAATTAAAACTGAGAGGACATTTCCTATTTGTGAAACTCACAACCTGACTTTTAACCCCGTTTATCAACATACCATTGCCTGCTGTCCATCTCACAACATTTTCGAGGTCACGTTGCAGTTGCTCATAATCTTGTAACTTATTTATCACTCTATAGAGAATAACATCATCCGCAAACAGCCTTACCTCCGATTCCACTCCTTTACATATATCATTTATATATATAAGAAAACATAAAGGTCCGATAACACTGCCTTCAGGAATTCCCCTCTTAATTATTAATTAATTATTACAGGATCAGATAAAGCTTCACCTACTCTAATTCTCTGAGATCTAGAAATATAGCAACCCATTCGGTCACTCTTTTGTCTAGTCCAGTTGCACTCATTTTTGCCAGTAGTCTCCCTTGATCCACCCTATCAAATGCTTTAGACAGGTCAATCGCTATACAGTCCATTTGACCTCCAGAATCCAAGATATCTGCTATATCTTGCTGGAATCCTACAAGTTGAGCTTCAGTTGAATAACATTTCCTAAAATGAAACTGCCTCATATCAAACCAGTTATTAATTTCACAAACATGTCTAATATAATCAGAAAGAAAGCCTTCCAAAAGCTTACATGCAATGCATGTCCAACTTACTGGCCTGCAATTTTCAGCTTTATGTCTATCACCCTTTCCTTTATACACAGGGGCTACTTAGCAACTGTCCATTCATTTGGTATAGCTCTTTCAACTAAACAATAATCAAGTAAGTACTTCAGATATGATACTATATCCCAACATATTGCCTTTAGTATATCCCCAGAAATCTTATCAATTCCAGCCGCTTTTCTAGTTTTCAACTTTTTATCTTATTGTAAATGCCATTGTTATCACATATAAATTTTAATACTTCTTTGGCATTAGTCTCCTCCTCTATCTGGACATTATTCTTGTAACCAACAATACATACTGCTGACTGAATACTTCTGCCTTTTGAAGATCCTCACATACACACTCCCCCTGTTCATTAATTATTCCTGGAATGTCCTTCTTGGAACCTGTTTCTGCCTTAAAATACCTATACATACCCTTCCATTTTTCACTAAAATTTGTATGACTGCCAATTATGCTTGCAATCATGTTATCCTTAGCTGCCTTCTTTGCTAGATTCAATTTTCTAGTAAGTTCCTTCAATTTCTCCTTATTTCCACAGCCATTTCTAACTCTATTTCTTTCCAGTCTGCACCTCCTTCTTAGTCTCTTTATTTCTCTATTATAATAAGGTGGGTCTTTACCATTCCTTACCACCCATAAAGGTACAAACCTGTTTTCGCATTCCTCAACAATTTCTTTAAACCCATCCCACAGTCTGTTTACATTTTTATTTACAATTTTTCACCAATCATAGTTACTTTTTAGAAACTGCCTCATGACTGCTTTATCAGCCATATGGTCCTGCCTAATAGTCCTACTTTTAAGACCTTCCTTTCTATCGCATTTATTTTTAACTACCACAAAAACAGCTTCATGATCACTAATACCATCTATTACTTCAGTTTCCCTATAGAGCTCACCTGGTTTTATCAGCACCACATCCAGGATATTTTTCCCTCTGGTTGGTTCCATCACTTTCTGAATCAGCTGTCCTTCCCATATTAACTTATTTGCTATTTTTTGGTCATGCTTCCTGTCATTCACATTTCCTTCCCAATTGATATCTGGCAAATTCAGATCTCCCGCTACAATCACATTTCTTTCCATGTCGGCAGCCCAAAAGATGGTTTTCCATGGTTTCCCATTTTTTCACCAGGCAAATGCTGGGGTTGTACCTTAATTAAGGCCACGGCCGCTTTCTTCCCACTCCTAGCCCATTCCTTTCCCATCATTGCCATAAGACCTACAGTGTGACGTAATGCAAATTCTAAATTATACATAAATAATATTTTCACAACCCCTTCCAAGGCAAAGTTGTACCCACACTACTGGCCTGGACTACTGAAATTATTTTGTGGTTACGCCACTGTATCCACTCACCATTAAAGGTACAAGGTAAGCCCGAAGAATGGTTGGATACTCAAAATACACCACCATAAATGATGCGGTTGTGCCTCAAAGGTACTACAGATAGGAAAGGGAAGGGATCTAGTGTTGTAAGTAGAATCTGAATCAATAGAACGCGACTTCCCATTTTAAAAATATTTCATGCATCAACTGCAATTCAAGCATCGGCTGTCTTGTTGAGAAGATAGAACTATTGGAATCGAGTTATCATGCCCGCTAATTACAAAATAGTTGATGGGGCCATTTGAGGTTTCAGTCAGTCCCCGGACATTTTACAAAGTATATAGGCCTACCCATAGATCTTAGGTATCCATCCATCATCTGTGTTGCTACTGTAAGAATAAAAACACTTTTTCATAACTTACCGACAATGCACAGAGTTTTGGCTTTTTAGTGACAAATCTTCAAAAAAAAGTTACTTATATGGCACAAAATGAGGAACTAACGTGCAGCTCACAATGCTGTCACAGTCTTCCTAATGCTGCAACTTAAACACAGCACATCTTTCAACCACGGTACAATCCGAGGATTCCTAGGAATTTGTTGTTTCCTGGAACCTATGTGCCAAAGCTGACGCAATGTTGTAAGCTGGCAAATGTTTCTGGCCGTGGCCCCCGTTATCTCAGTGGTCACACTCCAACCCCCTACTGAGTAACCCCTTTCTAATTGCCCCTTTCCTCATGTCTTGACATTTGTCAACACACAGTTACATTCCCAATGCTGTGGCCTCTACAGGGAAATATCCTCGTGCACCACAATCCTAAGTGTTTTCCTTTCATGCAAGCAGTACAAATATGGAGAATTATGTCTGACCCTATTGAGCCTTGCTAGCAGATTCTTTGCTGCTACATTAATTTAACATTTTGGCATAAGTTTTCATGTTGTTCGTACCGTATGTAAAACAATGGCTGATCCTCGCTCTAGTTTCTGGAAATATTTTCTGCAGGGCCCAGGCTATGGCAGTGCATTTTGCTATGGGACTGTCTTTCATGGTTTTGTCTTGGGCTACTGGTTTTAGAGCCTTGAATCAGAAACATTTATTTACCATGTATCAACAAAATGGAACATGCACTTTTCATTGTCAACATAACAATGCACCCATTCATAAAGCAAAGACCATAACAAAGTACATTTTGGAACCAGAGAAGAATAAAATTTAATGGCTGACCAAAGTTCTGATCTAAACCAAACTGAGTATCTCTGGAATGAGTTAAAACACAGTTGACAGCCAGACCAGCACCCTGAAATGGCTAAAGAACTCTTCTGCATGTTGAAGTAGGAGTGGAAGAAAATAACTACAGGGGGATCAGCCTCCTGAGCATAACCAACCAGGTGCTGTGTAACGTTATCCTCAAGAAACTGCACCCTTTCATAAAAAACATCATCCACGACTGTCAAGCTGTCTTCAGACCCAATAACTACTATATTTTCACTAAGTGACAGCTGCTTAAAATACACTGGGAATGTGATGGATTATTTATTTCTTGCATTGACTTCCATCGCGCATATGACAATATCCATACAGAGAGCTTACGTTACCTTTTGGTCCCTGCTGCAGACTTCTACCAAAAGTCTTGCTAGAAGGAGAGAAGCTTACATTATAGCAGCTCCATTTAAGTCAGTACCTAAGGATGTCCAGTCATTAATGCCAATGTAATGTACACTATCAATGTACTGTAGGTGAAGACGAATATAGGAACTTACGTCAGCACTGTTGCTCATGATGATCAGAACAGATGTAGCCTCTATGCACGGGAGCAGCTGGAAAAAAGATTATTATTAGTGCATTCTCTCAAGGAAATAAGATCTTTCATGAGAACTTCATTATGCAGTACCAATGGAGAGAACTTGAAGGAAGCTAATTCAGATAACTGAAACTGTTCCCTGCTGAGGGAGATGTAATTGAAATTCAAAATCAGTACATTTTCCTACTCTACTTGCCCACATTCAGTCTTCTGCATGTTTTGCACTAATTCAGTTTGGATAGTTAACAATATTTTTCAAATAGTTTTTTTTACATATTTCTTTAAAACATCCCTTGCATTACAATTTTAATTTCTTGCAAGCCATCAACTTCATGACCTATTGATGAGTACAATCAAAAATTAATTTAAAAACCACCTAATCGATACTTTATTTTTTGCCTTGGGCAAAATTAAAAATACATTAGCACACACAAAACATGTTTCAACCACTTAGTGGTCATCTTCAGCTGTATAAAGATAGCTTAGATGAAAACATTTGGACAGTAAGCCCATTAAACCTTAAAACTATATCCCATGGAGTCCTAAAAACTATTGCCCTCGGTACTCTAAATCAATATACATATTTAAAATATTTAAAAGCGTGTGTGGTGATACACTTTTCGTAATGACACTCGGTGGCATGAATAAACAAGTCACAGTCTTCAAGCATTTGTGAGAAGGATACATAAATTAAAAATCATATCTACATGATGTTAAAAAATGTTTTTAGTAATAAACATATTTGAAAATATCTTAAAGCGTCTATGGTGAGACACTTTTTTAAAAAAACACTTGGTCTTGAATAAGAAGTCTATGTAGGCTCCAGTGGTACACTGTCATAGAATGTTATGTACCTTTTACGTTTTCTTATACAAATATTTATATAAATATCATGAGTAAAAAACAAGAATCACTTTTAAGGCTTTCTGCGGCTGATGTTTTACTGTATAGAGTAGTAAATGAGTTCCAGGATTGTGAGCAACTGCAGGGTGACCTAGGCGATGTTGTCAGATGGACAGCAGACAATGAAAAAGTGCTTGAAAGCCGCGTTGTAACAATCACCTAGCAAAAAAGTGCTCTCAACAATGATGGGAGTGAGAGTACCTCATGGGGATAACAGCATGTACCTAGGTGTTAACATGAAGAAAGATCATCATTATAGTAATCGCATTAATAAGGTTGTAAATGAATGTCTTCATATGATTCAGAGATTATTTATGGGTTGTAGTAAAGATACAAAGAGAGAGAGAGAGTACAAATCTCTGTTAAGACTCAATTAGAGAATGGTTCCACTGGGTGGGACAAACACCAGATTTATTCCATATGAGACCAGTAAAGAATCCGAAGGGAAGCAACACAGTTTGTTCTGGGTGATCTCCGACTAAAGAATAGTGTTAAAATTATAAAATTTGATTTACAATCACCTATTCAATACATTACAATATACTCATTGGATAATAGTATAATCATAAAGTATCTTAAATAATGGGACATGTTTCGTTCAGCATAGCGAACATCATCAGCCATCAATGCACAAAGGCTAGGTCAGGGCCCTGAGTTTAAAAATGATCACAAGAGTAACAGTGTCGTAATAAAAGAGTGATCATCAATGATCAACACAGTATGAACAATAGACTTGAGATCGTGACAAAATATGTGCAAATTAAAAACAACCATTATCCTGAAATGCATTAACAGTAAACAACCTGTAAATTAAAAACAAGCATAGGGTTGTTAAAGTATGTTCAAAATCCTGCAATACAATATCGATCACTGTTACACTATCATGCCTTTTTCATTATACTAAGCTAATTTAAATTGTATGTCACCAAATATACAGCTAATAATGTTCAGCTCTTGAAACTTGCCTGGCAGGTAAGGTCTTAATAGGCCCTCGAAGTGGACGATAAATTATGCGCCGGGTAACTACGATTTATGCTGCCGATAGCGCTAACTGGGAGTAGTCGAACGGAAACATCCTTTTACACGGAGAGCAAGTTACGCGCTATTTTACCAGTAGGTGATAGAACCGGCCCTTAGTCGAGCAGCTCATCTTCCTTCTCCCAATTCTTCCCAGCCCAAACTTTGCAACATTTTTGCAATGCCACTCTTTTGTCGGAAATCACCCAGAAAAAATTGAGCTGCTTTTCTTTGGATGTTTTCCAGTTCTTGAATCAAGTAATCCTGGTGAGGGTCACATACACTGGAACCATACTGTAGTAGGGGTCGTACCAGAGACTTATGTGCCCTTTCCTTTACAACCTTACTACAACCCCTAAGTACCCTCATAACCATGTGCAGAGATTTGTACCCTTTACTTACAATCTCATTTACGTTATTACCCCAATGAAGATGTTTCCTTATATTAACACCTAGATACTTACAAGGAATATTCACCCCATCAATGCAGTAATTAAAACTGAGAGGACTTTTCATATTTGTGAATCTCACAACCTGACTTTTAACCCTGTTTATCAACATACCATTGCCTGCTCTCCATCTCACAAGATTATCGAGTTCATTTTGCAGTTGCTGACAATCTTATAACTTATTTATTATTCTGTACATAATAACATCATCCACAAAAAGCCTTACCTCTGATTCCACTTGTTTACTCATATCACTTATATGTATCTATATATATATATATATAAGAAAACATAAAGATCCAATAATACTGCCTTGAGGAATTCCCTTCTTAATTATTACAGGGTCAGATAAAGCTTTGCCTACTCTAATTCTCTGAGATCTGCTTTCTAGAAATATAATAACATATTCACTCACTCCTTTGTTTAGTCCAATTGCGCTCATTTTTGCCAGTAATCTCCCGTGAGCCACCCTATCAAATGCTTTAGACAGGTCAATCATGGTACAGTCCATTTGATCTCCTGAATCCTAGATATCTGCTATATCTTACTGGAATCCTACAAGTTGAGCTTCAGTTGAATAATGTTTGCTAAAATGAAACTGCCTTCTATCAAACCA
This sequence comes from Anabrus simplex, assembly GCF_040414725.1. Taxonomy (NCBI): domain Eukaryota; kingdom Metazoa; phylum Arthropoda; class Insecta; order Orthoptera; family Tettigoniidae; genus Anabrus; species Anabrus simplex. The sequence continues at coordinate 15,558,013 of NC_090267.1, forward strand.
GTTATTAATTTCACAAACATGTCTAACATAATCAGAAAGAATGCCCTCCAAAAGCTTACATGCAATGCATAGCAAACTTACTGGCCTGTAATTTTCAGTTTTATGTCTATCACCCTTTCCTTTATACACAGGGGCTACAATAGCAACTGTCCATTCATATGGTATAGCTCTTTCAACTAAACAATAATCAAATGTACTTCAGATATGATACTGTATCCCAACACATTGCCTTTAGTATATCCCTAGAAATGTTATCAATTCCAGCTGCTTTTCTAATTTTTTGACTTTTTATCTTAATGTAAATGTCATTGTTATCATATATAAATTTTAATACTTCTTTGGCATTAGTCACCTCCTCTATCTGGACATTATTCTTATAACCAACAATCTTTACATACTGCTGACTGAATACTTCTGTCTTTTGAAGATTCTCACATACACACTCCCCCTGTTCATTAATTATTCCTGGAATGTCCTTCTTGGAACCTGTTTCTGTCTTAAAGTACCTATACATACTCTTCCATTTTTCATTAACATTTGTATGACTGCCAGTTATGCTTGCCATCATGTTATCCTTAGCTGACTTCTTTGCTAGATTAAATTTCCTAGTAAGTTCTTTCAATTTCTCCTGACATCCGCAGCCATTTCTAACTCTATTTCTTTCCAACCTGCACCTCTTTCTTAGTCTCTTTATTTCTCTATTATAATAAGATAGGTCTTTACCATTCCTTACAATCTTTAAAGGTACAATCCTGTTTTCACATTCCTCAACAATTGCTTTAAACCCATCCCAGAGTCCGTTTATATTTTTATTTACTGTTTTCCACTGACCATAGTTACTTTTTAAAAACTCCCTCATGCCTGCTTTGTCAGCCATATAGTACTGCCTAATAGCCTTACTTTTAAGACCTTCCTTTCTACCACATTTACTTTTAACTACGACATAAACAGCTTCATGATCACTAATACCATCTATTTCTTCGGTTTCTCTATAGAGATCATCTGGTTTTACCAGCACCACATTCAGGATATTCTTCCCCCTACTTGGTTCCATCACTTTCTGGATCAGATGTCCTTCCCATATTAACTTATTTGCTATTCATTGATCATGACCAGGCTTGTTGGCCGTGCGCGTAGAGGCGCGCGGCTGTGAGCTTGCATCCGGGAGATAGTAGGTTCGAATCCCACTATCAGCAGCCCTGAAGATGGTTTTCCGTGGTTTCCCATTTTCACACCAGGCAAATGCTGGGGCTGTACCTTAATTAAGGCCACGGCCGCTTCCTTCCAACTCCTAGGCCTTTCCTATTCCATCGTCGCCATAAGACCTATCTGTGTCGGTGCGACGTAAAGCCCCTAGCAAAAAAAACAAAATAGCATTGGTCATGCTTCCTGTCGTTCACATTACCTTCCCAATTGACATTTGGTAAATTGTGATCACCTGCTATAATCAGGTTCCTTTCCTTATCATTTCCCACATAGCTGATTATCTTATCAAATAATTATTAATCAGTGTCTGTGCTACCCTTTCTCAGTCTGTACACTCCAAAGACATCAAGTTGCCTCTTATCTTTAGAACTGAGCCTTACACCTAGAATTTCATGTTCGTCATCTTTAACCTATTCATAATTTACAAATTCTTCTTTCACCTGAATTATTGTTCCTTTTTTGCATTCCTTTATGTGAGTTTTATTAGAAAATTCAATTTTACTCATTCTTTCATTATTAAGCCTGCCCATTTCGAGCAGTGGTGTCCTTGTTTTTGTTTATTTTCCTTTTGTGTCCCTTGTATCTTGATTACAACAACGCAAAATTTTTGTTGACATTTGGTTTTGCACCTATTTCTTTTATTTGCCATGGCTTACTGGAGAATATTTTATTTTTTTCATATTTTTTTATATGCACTGCTCCTTCAGTGGTGTGCGCTTCTGCTGCATATCCATCCACACCTTCTGCTGAGGTAAGGAATTATGAACCCAAATTGCATTCACTTACCTGTCACAGAAATTTGTACGTAAGGTAAGTGATGGGATTCTACCATCATATGAGATGATATGAGGAACTATTCTATATTGGTGTTCTATTTACACATTCTGCTACTTGTGTGATTGAGTTTTGAATGACTGTGTTAATGTCTTGCCTTGTTTCTAATTTTTATTCTTTGATTTTGTATGCCATTACATAACCTTCCCTTTTCTCTTGTGGGAGGACATTTTGTTATTCTGACGTCAAGCGCCTCAGGTAGACATGAACTTTTTCCTCTTCTTTGTCATTGTTCTTTCATTTTACTGCTTGTAGTGCTATGTCTGCCCAGCTCCAGCAGGAACATTGTCTCAGAAACAAAGAATAATAGCAACTGATTTTGTGGTGAACAACTAAGAAAGTAAGGCAAACAGAAGGAGCTTAAACGAGATTAATATTGCTCAATGGCGTCAACCACAAGAGTCATTTTGAGAGGGAGATTTTTTTATGCTATTGGCTTTACGCCACACCAACAGAGATAGGTTTTATGGCGATGATGGGGTAGGAAAGGGCTAGGACTGGGAAGGAAGCGGCCGTGGCCTTAATTAAGGTACAGCCCCAGCATTTGCCTAGTGTGAAAATGGGAAACCATGGAAAACCATTTTCAGGGCTGCCGACAGTGGGGCTCGAACCCACTATCTCCCGAATACTGGATACTGGCCGCACTTAACTGACTGCAGCTATCGAGCTTGGTAGGAAGAATTCCAGGAGTTAGAAATTCCCTCTTACAATCATAAAACCCCTTTAAATAAAGGAATCAAAGTCCATAAGTTCTAGCGTACTGCCAACCTTATATCATTTATCCTGTGTGTTCACAGCCCCTGTGCTGCAATTTGTTTGTATATATTAGTGATAGAATTACTGAGCTTCTTTTTCTCAATTTCATTAATTGGTGCCTTAATAATTAATTGTGACTTCATCTTATCATTTCTGTCAAGTAGACAAATTTATTTATGCTAAGAGCCTGGATCTGGATGATTTTTGGTCTGTTCTGAACTACGATCACAGCCGTTTTATCTAACAAATTTGATAGCTGGGTACAAGTAGTAGCAGACTGGCAAAGTTCAGAAAATCCTTATGGCAGTGAATTTTATGGGGGTAGATTCTGGTTCATTGGGAATTAATAATTTTTGGGTATTCCATTTTAATTGAGGAATTATTTAGGTCTGTCTGGTACACCTGTTTCATTTCTTCCTGGTTTTGCTTAAATTTGATGTGGTGTATTTTCATTTTTATATATATTATCTTGTACTGATATTGAAGATATGGCCACACAGATGAGTGTCAACAGTGGTAGTGAAAATGAAATAATTTTACAGCCCACAAACTGTATTCCTGTGAGAATAGGGGCCTCCACTTCTTAAGCAAACAGCCCAGTTGATGCCATGCTAGACAGTACAAATTGTGACAATTTACCTCACTCTGGGACTGTTGTAGGTTGAGTGAACCCTCTTCTCGATATAATTAGAAAGTGGAATCTGAATTTTTCAGGAGAAGGTAGATCAGGTACGACAGCAGAACTTCTTGAAGGGACAGCGGAGATTGCGGTTTGTTGTCAGCTATCCAAGGACCTTTGTGTTCCATACACTCCCACTATGTTAGGGGGATCAGCACTGTGTTGGTTTTGTCTTATTAAGAGCAATATTTGTACATGGTCTGAGTTTGAGGTTATCTTCATAGAAAGGTGCTGTTCCATGGATCTAGACCTCCCTCTACATAAAGAAATAGCCAGTCATATACAAGGTGTAAATGAGAGGATAAAGGAGTATATCACTGGTATAATGACCCTGTACAACAGATTAAGTGTGCATTTGCCTGATGCAGTAATCCTTGACACATTTTATAGAAATTTGGCCCCTGAATTCAAACTTTTCATTAAGATAAGTAGTGTAGCTTCTCCTCAAGATATTATACATCTAAGACGAGAGTGGAAGTCCACTATAGCACAGAACAAAGTGTATTCCTTTCCTCCCAAACCTGGCGACTCCCATTTCCCTGTCATTCCTATCCTAAGGCTGTTTCTTACTCCCAATCGTCAACTCAGAGGCTTTCCAAGCATTTCTCCCAGCCCACTCGCCTGCCCATGTTAATGCTACTACCGAGGACAGGAGAGGTAATTGTGGTAAGTTGGGTCATCTATCATGGCACTGCCAGTCATCTAACGTGACAACATGAGTGCCCGCGATGCAATCCTGAACAGAGAAACTAAATGAGCATCGGTGCCTATGGTTCACCAACATAAAAAGATATGGGACCTACCCTCCCTCTCTCCGTGGGTCAGACTCTCTTGTGGATCCCAGTTGTTGCATGCCTTGCTTGACACTGGTACACCATCCTCATTCCTTGATCAGAGTCTTTTGAAATTGTTACCACATGCTAATGACACTGCCAGTTTTCTTTACCGCTCACGAGCTGCAAGTGACTCCAGTCACTCAAGTCTGTTGTCGTGTTCAGATGACCGAGTTCGAAAGCTGCACTTCCTTAAGTGTGACTAGAATGAAGTATTCGGGAGATAGTGGGTTTGAAACCCACTGTCGGCAGTCCTTAAGAGGGTTTTCTCATTGTTTACCATTTTCACACCAGGAAAATGCTGGGAGTGTACCTTAATTAAGGCCATAGTTGCTTTCTTTCCACTCCTAGTCCTTTCTTATCCCATCACCACCGTAGCATCTATCTGTGCCAGTGATCAATAAACAAATTGTAAAAAAATTGCAGTTTCATTTTCAAATTTAATGTTAACTTCGCAGATAATGAAATTCTGGAAGAGTACTACAACTTTGATCAAGAGGCCCTTGGTATCATTTAACAGTTTATGATTTATTTGCTGTGAACGTCATAGTTGGCTAATCCTATGCATGCATAATTGACAGTATTAAATACATAATATTATTGTCAGCAATAAATACACAATGGACTAATATTAGTTACTTACTTGGTTCAGGTGACACTTGGTCAGTGCACGGTTGTATGTGGCACGAGTTCTGCTGGCAGGATCATCTTGAACGGGAATCTTTTTAAAACAAGATTTTATGGGAGAATTTATGGATCTTTACTATCAGTGCTTAAAGGCAGTTCTTGCAATGATCACAGTCTTCAAGCTAAAACTTGGCATAATTCCTCGCCCCATGGCTTGTTTAAGGAGTCGGGTAATAAACATTCAACACTGTATAATGTGGAGCATACCACCAGAAGATCTGAAAGGCACATTTCTTCAGCAGCTGCGTGAATGCATGTCTTTCCGCTCATTTCACGTATGGACTCCATTGTGTTCTAGAAAAGAAAGATATATCTTTATTTCAACCAATTAATTAAGTGATAGATATTATACTCCTCAGCGTAAGTATACTTGTGCCCTCAACAGCTGGCATAGGTGGCATAAGTATCCCTAAATAGTGATACTAAGCAAATGAGAAGTGTAGTTGTTTTTCGTTGCTTTCCTTCACAAGTCAGAATATATCTGTTTTGTACTAGTCTGACAGCCCAATGAAATGTACACACCAACTGGCCCTATGACTAATACTGTACTTTCATACCATTCATCAGAGAGACTGAGAGAGAAAAATCAAAGTTACAAATTTGATTGTTCTTTTTTTGCTATTTGCTTTATGTCGCACTGACACAGATAGGTCTTTTGGCGATGATGGGACAGGAACAGCCTAGGAATGACAAGGAAGCAGCCGTGGCCTTAATTAAGGTACTGCCCCAGCATTTGCCTGGTGTGAAAATGGGAAACCACAGAAAAGCATCTTCAGGGCTGCCGACAGTGGGATTCGAGCCCACTATATCTACGGATGTGAGCTCACAGCTGCGCGTCCCTAACCACAAATTTGATTTATTCATGATGTAATGTTCGTGGGATTATGCTGTGTAATAAACTTTCTAAACAAACTCAACACCTGTTTCAAAAGGTACCTTGCCTCTCTTCATCAGAAGAAAACAGTAAACGGAAACACGACTTATCAATGGTTCCTAAAAGAAACCAAGAAAGAACTTAAAATTGTGCCCTAAGATGTAATAGGGTCATGCCATTTCAGCCTCATGCTAGGGACAATGAATCGCAGCAGTAAAGCTTCACTTTCTGATAATAGGTGGCCATGATTCACTGTAGCCTGTATCGCAGTTGAAATTATCTGGGTGTTTATGTATTTCAACTGTCTCCCTGATGATTCTCGGGTGATATTGTTTTATATGGGCAAGAACATCCACTCCTTGGAACAGGACATCATGACCAGGTGTTAAGACATGATCAGCAACAGCTGATTTATCATGTTGATTGAGTCTGATACACCAGTTATGTTCCTTAATGCGAGTGCACATTGTTTTCGAAGTCTGCCCAATGTAAACCTTGCCACAAGTACAGGGAACTCTATAGATACTCGGTTGTTGCAATTTAGGCAAACTGTCCTTAACCTGTGCAAGGTGTTATCAATACGATCCATCATGTTGCGTATCTAAGGTAGGTAAGCAGTTCCTCTTACATCTTTCTTCTCAACAGACATCACATTGTGCATTGGTTTCAGAACCATAGAGTTCAAAACTCTGCTATAACCGTTGGTCTCAAAGGTGGTTCTCAACGTGTTAATTTCCTCTTGTAGAGCAGACACTTCACAAATCCTCCTGGCCCTGGTAGTCAGAGTTGTAAGGATACATGTTTCTGGGCAGGTTGATGGTGAGAATCTGCATGGAGATATCTACTGGTGTGGTTTGGCTTATGGTTAATGCTGTGTCCTAAAGATCCATCTTCTTTCTTGGTGACGAGAACATCTAAAAATGGTATTTTACCGTCAGATTCCATTTCCATGGTGAAATAAATGGAAGGTTGCTGGCGGTTAAGGTGATCCAGAAAATGACCAAGATTGTCCTCGCCTTCCATCCAAATAATGAAACTTGGTATCCTTCCTTCTCCAGCCAGCAGGGCTAGGAGGATTTGTAAAGTGTTTGCTCTACAAGAGGAAATTAACACCTTGAGAACCACCTTTGAGAGCAACAGTTATAGCAAAGATTTCATTCTTACAGTTCTGAAACCAATGCATAGCCAGATGTCTGTGAACAAAAAAGATGTCAAAGGAACTACTTACCTACCTTACACAAGGGATCGTATTGCTAAAATCTTACCTAGGTAAAATATACGAACTATATTTGCAACTTCAGTTAAAATTACGCAACTCCTGCAACTGCGACCAACTAAGGACAGTTTCTCTAACTTGCAACAGCCGGGTATTTACAGAGTTCCCTGTACTTGTGGCAAGGTTTATATTGGGCAGACTTTGAGAACGATATGTAACAGAATTAAGGAACATAATAGGTACATCAGACTCAACCAACATGATAAATCAGCTGTTGCTGATCATGCCTTAACACCTGATCATGATGTCCCGTTCCAAGGAGTGGATGTTCTTGCCTATATAAAATACTATATCCCCAGAATCATCAGGAAGACAGTTGAAATACGTAAAATTCCCAGATAATTTCAACCTCAGTGAATCATGGCCACCTATTACAGTATCAGAACCATCAGACATTGGTGCTTTAATGCTGCTATTCATTGTCCCTAGCATGGGGCTAAAATTGTATCCTATTACGTCTTAGGGCACCCTTTTAAGTTCATTGTTGCTTTCTCTTAGCAACCATTGATACATCGTGTTTCTGTTTTCTGTTTCCTCCTGATAAAGAGAGGCAAGGTACCTTTCAAATCACGTGCTGAGTGAGCTTATGTAGTTCATTACACGGCATAATCCCCCCAAAATTACATCATGAATAGTTATACTGACCGGTATAACATCTGATTTAGCCAACATAGTGCATCTGGGCAGGAATATTATTATCGGTCATAAAATGGACATACATCCATCTACAGTAGATAGTATATAAAACCGTTTTTCTGTCTGTACACTTGGAATATGAACCTGACACTTTTGTTACACTGGATAATATGATGTGTTCAGTATGACTTTTGTTCATTAGGGCATCACAAGAAAGCAAACTGAGGAATGTTCATAAACTTGGTGTTTAAGTTTAGGATCTTCACGAGGAAGGGACCTGAAATACAAAATTCTGTGCAGCTCTCTTGATGTTGGTTGTCAGGAAACTTACTCATGACAACATTTTTTTTAGAATATTGTTTATTAACTTTTGAAACAGTTTAGAATAAGGGAAGTGTCAGTGGTGGTCACGTGAAAGTCCAAGAATCCACAACTACCTCCACAAAGATCATGCGACCGGGTGAGTTGGCCGTGCGCGTAGAGGCGTGCGGCTGTGAGCTTGCATCCGGGAGATAGAAGGTTCGAATCCCACTATCGGCAGCCCTGAAGATGGTTTTCCATGGTTTCCCATTTTCATACCAGGCATATGCTGGGGCTGTACCTTAATTAAGGCCACGGCCGCTTCCTTCCAACTCCTAGGTCTTTCCTACCCCACCGTCGCCATAAGACCTATCTGTGTCGGTGCGACGTAAAGCCCCTAGCAAAAAAAAAAGAGGATCATGCGGCTTTGTACATCACTCTGAAATGTTAACCTGACACTTCATTTTAATATCACAAGGAAGAGCCAGGAAACCAGTTGGTCACAAGTCGCTGTCCAAGTGCATGGCTCAGAATTCTGTAACAACATAAGAGGTCGACAGAAAAGTAATCATGAATATGCTAAGTTATGGTACATAAGGACAGATGCAGCATTTATTGAGTAACTACAGAATTAAATAAGTAACGATAATACAAGTATGTATATATACTTTACAGAGAACAGGGGAATGTAGGCTACTGTTGTTTCTGATTACAACTCTCTAAGCCACAGTCTAAAGTATGTCTGTTCTGTGAGAATAACTTAACTACCTATGTAAATATATTACACAAGCCAACATGACAACAGTAAATAAGGTTTACGTGAAGATGTTTGAGTGCCCTACAAAAACAAGTGTAGGTAGGTGCTGGTTGTAGCAAGTGCAAAATCACGTTTTTGTCAAACATTTATTGAGAATTCTTCAGAGAACTGGGATGGTGAATAATGGTTTCATTCAATGGTTTTCATCCTTTATGAGCCCATAGATTCCCTGTGGGATACCCAGTAAAAACTATAAATGTTTTCATATTTACTTCAAGAATCTGTGAATAAACATAGTAACCAATATACCTACAAGAAAAACTTCTAACGCACAAAGTACAACTACGAAGAACTTTTACTAAGTTATAAGAAGCAGAACAGATCATGTTCTAATATTTTTGACAGTTGAAAACTAAACATAATTAAAGAAAAATTATTTTTAAAAAACAAAATATTATGCAAAAAGTAAGTTTTACCTGAGAAACATTTATCCATGTGAAACTTGAGCTAGCTTGTTTTCTAGTTTCACAGCCTGTCAAGTCATGGCACTAACTGAGATACAGGTAAAGTTACTCCTCATTTCCTTCTCTACACATTGTTATCCTGTACTTGCTTTTCATGACAACCCACCCTCGCAAAGACAAGACCTTACAAAAGAATTTACAGTAATATCTTCATTGCACTCTTGCTCCAATTTGGGAATTCCTATCCTACAGAATATAAAATATTGGCAACACAATGCACGCAAGGTTCATTTTAGTGAAGAATCTGATGAAAGTTCTACGAGTTCTCCCCCTTCTGTAATACTGAAGTCCGAAGCAGCATTGCATTTGAAAGAATTTTGATCCAACTGATGCATGTCACAGATTTTGGGAAAATATGTGTCAAAATAAGCACTGAATTGAGATAAGTGTCTTTCAGTTATATAAACGATATCTGCAGTAAAGTCTATTTCATTATCTTTTGTGAAATGCTGCAAATATGGAAAGTAGTCCTTTTCCCCCTTTATTGCTTTTTCTCTTTGAAAGAAGCTGCTGCTTTTTGAAGGCCAAAAATTCATAATAAGCTGAAGCAAAATGGTTGTACATTCACAGAGTTATATTTTGCACTAACGATAACCTAAATAACTAACTTCCAACAGAAAGTGTCCACAAAGCACTCGAAATGACATGGTGTTCATCTTCTAGAAAAAGTTCAAAACTGCACAATAATACATTTCCTCTGGAAAGCTGCTATAAGAAACATGGATGCTCAGCCACCATATCTAGGTATATTGTACTGAAAAATCTTGCTTTAAAAGGTCGAGTCTTAAATAAATTCACCAAATTTGACAATTTGTGGAAATTCATTCAAATCAACACACTGCGCAGGTTTCCAAGGCAAGCTTATGCATAATCTAATTCACACAAACAGCAGGTGATGAAAGAAAAATTGCGGGAGAAAAACAGAAATACAAAATACGAACATACTACAGTTTTACAAAGACTAAAAAACCTCTCTTCAGTTTTGATTAGTAAGCTGACACAGTTGTTTTTTCATCGTTAACAGGAACAACTCCATGGCACACCTGTAGAAAACTTATGGGTTAATGCCTCCACACTTCAAGGTGTTCCCCTTGGAAGGTCCAAAAAATACACAGGTTGAATAGAATAAAGTGATGTCTACACAGTTACACAGTGACGTTGATCACAGTGACTCAGGCTGCAGTACATAGTGATGTTGATCAGAGTGACTCAGGCTGCAGTACACAGTGACGTTGATCACAGTGACTCAGGCTGCAGTACATAGTGATGTTGATCAGAGTGACTCAGGCTGCAGTACACAGTGACGTTGATCACAGTGACTCAGGCTGCAGTACATAGTGATGTTGATCACAGTGACTCAGGCTGCAGTACACAGTGACGTTGATCACAGTGACTCAGGCTGCAGTACACAGTGACGTTGATCACAGTGACTCAGGCTGCAGTACACAGTGATGTTGATCACAGTGACTCAGGCTGCAGTACATAGTGATGTTGATCAGAGTGACTCAGGCTGCAGTACACAGTGACGTTGATCAGAGTGACTCAAGCTGGGAGTTGGATGCACTTGAGAGGAATGTAGGTCTCTGTGGAGCATGTCACGAAGGAGATAAATCCTGTAGCATGAATGATACATTATACATCTTTGTGTTGATCTGTTCCTCATCACACAGGCCTGTACAGTGTCAGAGAAGTAGGTACAGATGTAGAAATTTTTCTTTGATGACCCCCATAGCAACTCATGTAGCATAAGCCTGAACACATATCTGCCAATCTCTCATGTTGCTGACTTCATGACATCAGTATTCGTGATGTCCTCATCCTCTGATTTCTGGTTGTACTGTGAAGTCTACACAATTTTGTATGTGACTTCCTTTAAAGAAGCTGGTACTGCTTCCACTTACTAGTGTCTGGCTTCTAACTTTCATTTTGATTACCAGATATCATTCGGTCGACAATTGTTCTTTTTCTAATGCCACATTCTAAGGTTTTAGAGGCAAAAGAAGACTTTAGTTTTCAGTCACTTGTTGGCATTTATCTTTATCTGCCTCTCCACTCCTCATCAGACAACGACCTTAAAATGTCCACAGTTGCAGTCAATATTGACAGACATGCCATAGAATACCATACAAGACCTGAAAGCACACATGATTGTAATACAGTCTGTGTGCAAGCTGGAGTTGAGCCAACACAGTTCTATATCAGGTGTTCTGTGTAATGTAGTCTGTGTGCAAGCTGGAGATGAGTCAACACTGTACTATATCAGGTGTTCTGTGTAATGTAGTCTGTATGCAAGCTGGAGATGAGTCAACACTGTTCTATATCAGGTGTTCTGTGTAATGTAGCCTGTGTGCAAGCTGGAGATGAGTCAACACTGTACTATATCAGGTGTTCTGTGTAATGTAGTCTGTGTGCAAGCTGGAGATGAGTCAACACTGTACTATATCAGGTGTTCTGTGTCATGTAGTCTGTGTGCAAGCTGGAGATGAGTCAACACTGTACTATATCAGGTGCTCTGTGTAATGTAGTCTGTGTGCAAGCTGGAGATGAGTCAACACTGTACTATATCAGGTGTTCTGTGTAATGTAGTCTGTGTGCAAGCTGGAGATGAGTCAACACTGTTCTATATCAGGTGTTCTGTGTAATGTAGTCTGTGTGCAAGCTGGAGATGAGTCAACACAGTACTATATCAGGTGTTCTGTGTAATGTAGTCTGTGTGCAAGCTGGAGATGAGTCAACACAGTTCTATATCAGGTGTTCTGTGTAATGTAGTCTGTGTGCAAGCTGGAGGTGAGCCAATACAGTACTATATCAGGTGTTCTGTGTAATGTAGTCTGTATGCAAGCTGGAGATGAGTCAACACAGTTCTATATCAGGTGTTCTGTGTAATGTAGTCTGTATGCAAGCTGGAGATGAGCCAACACAGTTCTATATCAGGTGTTCTGTGTAATGTAGTCTGTGTGCAAGCTGGAGATGAGCCAACACTGTACTATATCAGGTGTTCTGTGTAATGTAGTCTGTGTGCAAGCTGGAGATGAGTCAACACAGTACTATATCAGGTGTTCTGTGTAATGTAGTCTGTGTGCAAACTGGAGATGAGCCAACACTGTACTATATCAGGTGTTCTGTATAATGTAGTCTACAGTATGTGCAAGCTGGAGGTGAGCCAACACTGTACTATATCAGGTGTTCTGCGTAATGTAGTCTGTGTGCAAGCTGGAGATGAGCCAATACAGTACTATATCAGGTGTTCTGTGTAATGTAGTCTGTGTGCAAGCTGGAGATGAGCCAACACTGTACTATATCAGGTGTTCTGTGTAATGTAGTCTGTGTGCAAGCTGGAGATGAGTCAACACTGTACTATATCAGGTGTTCTGTGTAATGTAGTCTGTGTGCAAGCTGGAGGTGAGCCAACACTGTACTATATCAGGTGTTCTGTGTAATGTAATCTGTGTGCAAGCTGGAGGTGAGCCAATACAGTACTATATCAGGTGTTCTATGTAATGTAGTCTGTATGCAAGCTGGAGATGGGCCAACACACTACTATATCAGGTGTTCTGTGTCATGTAGTCTGTGCGCAAGCTGGAGGTGAGCCAACACAGTTCTATATAAGGTGTTCTGTGTAATGTAGTCTATGTGCAAGCTGGAGGTGAGCCAACACAGTATTATATCAGGTGTTCTGTGTAATGTAGTCTGTGTGCAAGCTGGAGATGAGCCAATACAGTACTATATCAGGTGTTCTGTGTAATGTAGTCTGTGTGCAAGCTGGAGATGAGCCAATACAGTACTATATCAGGTGTTCTGTGTAATGTAGTCTGTGTGCAAGCTGGAGGTGAGCCAATACGTTACTATATCAGGTGTTCTGTGTAATGTAGTCTGTGTGCAAGCTGGAGATGAGTCAACACAGTTCTATATCAGGTGTTCTGTATAATGTAGTCTATGTGCAAGCTGGAGGTGAGCCAATACAGTACTATATCAGGTGTTCTGTGTCATGTAGTCTGTGTGCAAGCTGGAGATGAGCCAACACTGTACTATATCAGGTGTTCTGTATAATGTAGTCTACAGTATGTGCAAGCTGGAGGTGAGCCAACACAGTATTATATCAGGTGTTCTATGTAATGTAGTCTATGTGCAAGCTGGAGGTAAGCCAATACAGTTCTATATCAGGTGTTCTGTGTAATGTAGTGTATGTGCAAGCTGGAGATGAGCCAACACAGTACTATATCAGGTGTTCTGTATAATGTAGTCTGTGTGCAAGCTGGAGGTGAGCCAATACAGTACTATATCAGGTGTTCTATGTAATGTAGTCTGTGTGCAAGCTGGAGATGGGCCAACACAGTACTATATCAGGTGTTCTGTGTCATGTAGTCTGTGTGCAAGCTCGAGGTGAGCCAACACAGTTCTATATCAGGTGTTCTGTGTAATGTAGTCTGTGTGCAAGCTGGAGGTGAGCCAACACAGTACTATATCAGGTGTTCTGTGTAATGTAGTCTGTGTGCAAGCTGGAGGTGAGCCAACACAGTTCTATATCAGGTGTTCTGTGCAATGTAGTCTGTGTGCAAGCTGGAGGTGAGCCAACACAGTACTATATCAGGTGTTCTGTGTAATGTAGTCTGTGTGCAAGCTGGAGATGAGCCAATACAGTACTATATCAGGTGTTCTGTGTAATGTAGTCTGTGTGCAAGCTGGAAGTGAGCCAATACAGTACTATATCAGGTGTTCTGTGTAATGTAGTCTATGTGCAAGCTGGAGGTGAGCCAACACAGTTCTATATCAGGTGTTCTGTGTAATGTAGTCTGTGTGCAAGCTGGAGGTGAGCCAATACAGTACTATATCAGGTGTTCTGTGTAATGTAGTCTGTGTGCAAGCTGGAGGTGAGCCAACACAGTACTATATCAGGTGTTCTGTGTAATGTAGTCTGTGTGCAAGCTGGAGGTGAGCCAACACAGTACTATATCAGGTGTTCTGTGTAATGTAGTCTGTGTGCAAGTTGGAGATGAGCCAATACAGTACTATATCAGGTGTTCTATGTAATGTAGTCTGTGTGCAAGCTGGAGGTGACCCAACACAGTTCTATATCAGGTGTTCTGTGTAATGTAGTCTGTGTGCAAGCTGGAGGTGAGCCAACACAGTACTCTATCAGGTGTTCTGTGTAATGTAGTCTGTGTGCAAGCTGGAGATGAGCCAATACAGTACTATATCAGGTGTTCTATGTAATGTAGTCTGTGTGCAAGCTGGAGATGAGCCAATACAGTTCTATATCAGGTGTTCTGTATAATGTAGTCTGTATGCAAGCTGGAGGTGAGCCATTACAGGACTATATCAGGTGTTCTGTGTAATGTAGTCTGTGTGCAAGCTGGAGGTGAGCCAATACAGTACTATATCAGGTGTTCTGTGTCATGTAGTCTGTGTGCATGCTGGAGGTGAGCCAACACAGTATTATATCAGGTGTTCTGTGTAATGTAGTCTGTGTGCAAGCTGGAGGTGAGCCAATACAGTACTATATCAGGCGTTCTGTGTAATGTAGTCTGTGTGCAAGCTGGAGATGAGCCAATACAGTACTATATCAGGTGTTCTGTGTAATGTAGTCTGTGTGCAAGCTGGAGATGAGCCAACACAGTTCTATATCAGGGGTTCTGTGTCATGTAGTCTGTGTGCAAGCTGGAGATGAGCCAACACAGTACTATATCAGGTGTTCTGTGTAATGTAGTCTGTATGCAAGCTGGAGGTGAGCCAACACTGTACTATATCAGGTGTTCTATGTAATGTAGTCTGTGTGCAAGCTGGAGATGAGCCAACACTGTACTATATCAGGTGTTCTGTGTAATGTAGTCTGTGTGCAAGCTGGAGGTGAGCCTAATCCAGAACTATAGGAGGTGTTCTGTGTAATGTAGTCTGTGTGCAAGCTGGAGATGGGCCAACACAGTACTATATCAGGTGTTCTGTGTCATGTAGTCTGTGTGCAAGCTGGAGGTGAGCCAATACAGTACTATATCAGGTGTTCTGTATAATGTAGTCTGTATGCAAGCTGGAGGTGAGCCAATACAGGACTATATCAGGTGTTCTATGTAATGTAGTCTGTGTGCAAGCTGGAGATGAGCAAATACAGTACTATATCAGGTGTTCTGTGTAATGTAGTCTGTGTGCAAGCTGGAGATGAGCCAATACAGTACCATATCAGGTGTTCTGTGTAATGTAGTCTGTATGCAAGCTGGAGGTGAGCCAACACTGTACTATATCAGGTGTTCTATGTAATGTAGTCTGTGTGCAAGCTGGAGATGAGCCAACACTGTACTATATCAGGTGTTCTGTGTAATGTAGTCTGTGTGCAAGCTGGAGGTGAGCCTAATCCAGAACTATAGGAGGTGTTCTGTGTAATGTAGTCTGTGTGCAAGCTGGAGATGGGCCAACACAGTACTATATCAGGTGTTCTGTGTCATGTAGTCTGTGTGCAAGCTGGAGGTGAGCCAATACAGAACTATATCAGGTGTTCTGTGTAATGTAGTCTATGTGCAAGCTGGAGATGAGCCAATACAGTACTATATCAGGTGTTCTGTGTAATGTAGTCTGTGTGCAAGCTGGAGGTGAGCCAATCCAGAACTATAGGAGGTGTTCTGTGTAATGTAGTCTGTGTGCAAGCTGGAGATGGGCCAACACAGTACTATATCAGGTGTTCTGTGTCATGTAGTCTGTGTGCAAGCTGGAGGTGAGCCAATACAGAACTATATCAGGTGTTCTGTGTAATGTAGTCTATGTGCAAGCTGGAGATGAGCCAATACAGTACTATATCAGGTGTTCTGTGTAATGTAGTCTGTGTGCAAGCTGGAGGTGAGCCAATCCAGAACTATAGAAGGTGTTCTGTGTAATGTAGTCTGTGTGCAAGCTGGAGATGGGCCAACACAGTACTATATCAGGTGTTCTGTGTCATGTAGTCTGTGTGCAAGCTGGAGATGAGCCAATACAGGACTATAGCAGGTGTTCTCTGTAATGTAGTCTGTGTGCAAGCTGGGGATGAGCCAATACAGGACTATAGCAGGTGTTCTGTGTAATGTAGTCTTTGTGCAAGCTGGAGGTGAGCCAATACAGGACTATAGAAGGTGTTCTGTGTAATGTAGTCTGTGTGCAAGCTGGAGATGAGCCAATACAGTACTATATCAGGTGTTCTGTGTAATGTAGTCTATGTGCAAGCTGGAGGTGAAACAACACAGTACCATCTCAGGTGTTCTGTGTAATGTAGCCTATGTGCAAGCTGGGGGTGAGCCATCAGAGAACTATAGAAGGTGTTCTATGTAATGTAGCCTATGTGCAAGCCAGAGGTAAGCCATCACAGAACTATAGGAGGTGTTCTATGTAATGCAGTCTATGATTAAGCTGGAGGTGAGCCATCACAGAACTGTAGCAGGTGTTCTATGTAATGTATTCTATGTGCAAGCGTGAGGTGATCCATCAGAGAACTATAGCAGGTGTTTTGTGTAATGTAGTCTATGTGCAAGCTGGAGGTGAGCCATCACAGAATTATAGCAGGTGTTCTGTGTAATGTAGTCTATGTGAAAGCTGGAGGTGAGCCATCAGAGAACTATAGCAGGTGTTCTATGTAATGTAGTCTATGTTCAAGCTGGAGGTGAGCCATCACAGAACTATAGCAGGTGTTCTATGTAATGTAGTCTATGTGCAAGCGTGAGGTGATCCATCAGAAAACTATAGCAGGTGTTCTGTGTGGAGTTTTATCTCCCGTATGCAGTTATCAGACTGTGCTTCATAAATAAGCTTCTGATAAGTTCACCTGCATACACCCCAGCGTCAGTGGGTAGGGTCTGACACATCCCACTCTGAAGAGTCTAGTGTCAGACCTAAGACGAAACGCTGGTTAATAGAGCATACGCCTGAAAAGCCATCCATCTAATTTTTGATCATACCACTTAGTCGAGCAGCTCTTCTTCTTTCTGTCAATTCTCCTCAACCCAAACATTGCAACATTAATGTAACGCTACTCTTTTGTCGGAAATCACTCAGAACAAATCGAGCTGCTTTTCTTTGGATTATTTCCAGTTTTTGAATCAGGTAATCCTGGTGAGGGTCCCATACACTGGAACCATACTCTAGTTGGGGTCTTACCAGAGACTTATATGCCCTCTCCTTTACATCCTTACTACAGCCCCTAAACACCCTCATAACCATGTGCAGAGATCGGTACCTTTTATTTACAATCCCATTTATGTGATTACCCCAATGAAGATCTTTCCTTATGTTAACACCTAGATACTTACAATGATCCCCAAAAGGAACTTTCACCCCATCAACGCAGTAATTAAAACTGAGAGGACTTTTCCTATTTGTGAAACTCACAACCTGACTTTTAACCCCGTTTATCAACATACCATTGCCTGCTGTCCATCTCACAACATTTTCGAGGTCACGTTGCAGTTGCTCACAATCTTGTAACTTATTTATCACTCTATAGAGAATAACATCATCCGCAAAAAGCCTTACCTCCGATTCCACTCCTTTACTCATATCATTTATATATATAAGAAAACATAAAGGTCCGATAATACTGCCCTGAGGAACTCCCCTCTCAACTATTACAGGGTCAGACGAAACTTCACCTACTCAAACTCTCTGAGATCTATTTTCTAGAAATATAGCAACCCATTCAGTCACTCTTTTGTCTAGTCCAATTGCACTCATTTTTGCCAGTAGTCTCCCATGATCCACCCTATCAAATTCTTTAGACAGGTCAATCGCGATACAGTCCATTTGACATCCAGAATCCAAGATATCTGCTATATCTAGCTGGAATCCTACAAGTTGAGCTTCAGTGGAATAATCTTTCCTAAAACCGAATTGCCTTCTATCGAACCAGTTATTAATTTCACAAACATGTCTAATATAATCAGAAAGAATGCCTTCCCAAAGTTTACATACAATGCATGTCAAACTTACTGGCCTGTACTTTTCAGCTTTATGTCTATCACCCTTTCCTTTATACACAGGGGCTACTTTAGCAACTCTCCATTCATCTGGTATAGCTCCTCCGACCAAACAATAATCAAATAAGTACTTCAGTTATGGTACTATATCCCAACCCATTGTCTTTAGTATATCCCCAGAAATCTGATCAATTCCAGCCACTTTTCTACTTTTCAACTTTTGTATCTTATTGTAAATGTCATTGTTATCATATGTAAATTTTATTATTCTTTGGCTTTAGTCTCCTCCTCTATCTCGACATTATCCTGAAACCAACAATCTTTACATACTGCTGACTGAATACTTCTGCCTTTTGAAGATCTTCACATACACACTCCCCTTGTTCATTAATTATTCCTGGAATGTCCTTCTTGGAACCTGTTTCTGCCTTAAAATACCTATACATACCCTTCCATTTTTCACTAAAATTCGTATGACTGCCAATTATGCTTGCCATCATGTTATCCCTAGCTGCCTTCTCTGCTAGATTCAATTTTCTAGTAAGTTCCTTCAATTTCTCCTTACTTCCACAGACATTTCTAACTCTATTTCTTTCCAGTCTGCACCTCCTTCTTAGTCTCTGTATTTCTCTATTATAATAGGGTGGGTCTTTACCATTCCTTACCACCCTTAAACGTACAAACCTGTTTTCGCTTTCCTCAACAATTTCTTTAAACCCATCCCAGAGTCTGTTTACATTTTTATTTACCTTTTTCCACGGATCATAGTTACTTTTTAGAAACTGCCTCATGCATGCTTTATCAGCCATATGGTACTGCCTAACAGTCCTACTTTTTAAGACCTTCCTTTCTATCACATTTATTTTTAACTACCACAAAAACAGCTCCATGATCACTAATACCATCTATTACTTCAGTTTCCCTATAGAGCTCATCTGGTTTTATCAGCACCACATCCAGGATATTTTACCCTCTGGTTGTTTCCATCACTTTCTGAATCAGCTGTCCTTCCCATATTAACTTATTTGCCATTTGTTGGTCATGTTTCCTGTCGTTCGCATTTCCTTCCCAATTGACATCTGGCAAATTCAGATCTCCCGCTACAATCACATTTCTTTCCATGTCGTTTCCCACATAGCTGACTATCCTATCAAATAATTCTGAATCCGCGTCAGTGCTACCCTCTCCCGATCTGTACACTCCAAATATATCAAGTTGCCTGTTATCTTTAGAATTGAGCCTTACACCTAGAATTTCATGTGTCTCATCTTTAACTTTTTCGTAGCTTACAAATTCTTCTTTCACCAGAATGAACACTCACCCTCCCACCATTCCTATCCTATCTCTGCGATACACACTCCAGTGCCGTGAGAAAATTTCTGCATCCATTATATCATTTCTCAGCGATGATTCAACTCCTATTACAATATCTGGTAAATATATATCTATTAAATTACTTAATTCTATTCCTTTCTTTACAATACTTCTACAGTTCAACACTAACAATTTTATGTCATCCCTACTTGATTTCCAGTTCCCTGTTCTCTTATAGCAGGTGTTTTGTGCAATGTAATCTATGTGCAAGCTGGAAGTGAGCCATCACTGAACTATAGCAGGTGTTCTATGTAATGTAGTCTATGTGCAAGCTGGAGATGAGCAAATACAGAACTATAGCAGGTGTTCTGTGTAATATAGTCCATGTACAAGCTGGAGGTGAGCCATTACAGAACTATAGAAAGTGTTCTATGTAATGTAGTCTATGTGCAAACTGGAGGTGAGCCATCACAGTACTATATCAGTTGTTCTGTGTAATGTAGTCTATGTGCAAGCTGGAGGTGAGCCAACACAGTACTATATCAGGTGTTCTGTGTCATGTAGTCTGTATGCAAGCTGGGGATGAGCCAATACAGTACTATATCAGGTGTTCTGTGTCATGTAGTCTGTGTGCAAGCTGGAGATGAGCCAACACTGTACTATATCAGGTGTTCTGTGTAATGTAGTCTGTGTGCAAGCTGGAGGTGAGCCAACACAGTACTATATCAGGTGTTCTATGTAATGTAGTCTGTGTGCAAGCTGGAGATGAGCCAATACAGTACTATATCAGGTGTTCTGTGTCATGTAGTCTGTGTGCAAGCTGGAGGTGAGCCAATACAGTACTATATCAGGTGTTCTATGTAATGTAGTCTGTGTGCAAGCTGGAGGTGAGCCAATACAGTACTATATCAGGTGTTCTGTGTCATGTAGTCTGTGTGCAAGCTGGAGGTGAGCCAACACTGTACTATATCAGGTGTTCTGTGTAATGTAGTCTGTATGCAAGCTGGAGGTGAGCCAACACAGTACTATATCAGGTGTTCTATGTAATGTAGTCTGTGTGCAAGCTGGAGGTGAGCCAATACAGTATTATATCAGCTGTTCTGTGTAATGTAGTCTGTGTGCAAGCTGGAGGTGAGCCAATACAGTACTATATCAGGTGTTCTGTGTCATGTAGTCTGTATGCAAGCTGGAGGTGAGCCAACACAGTACTATATCAGGTGTTCTGTGTAATGTAGTCTGTGTGCAAGCTGGAGGTGAGCCAATACAGTACTATATCAGGTGTTCTATGTAATGTAGTCTGTATGCAAGCTGGAGGTGAGCCAACACAGTACTATATCAGGTGTTCTGTGTAATGTAGTCTGTGTGCAAGCTGGAGGTGAGCCAACACAGTTCTATATCAGGTGTTCTGTGTAATGTAGTCTGTGTGCAAGCTGGAGATGTGCCAATACAGTAATATATCAGGTGTTCTGTGTAATGTAGTCTGTGTGCAAGCTGGAGATGTGCCAATACAGTACTATATCAGGTGTTCTGTGTAATGTAGTCTGTGTGCAAGCTGGAGATGAGCCAACACTGTACTATATCAGGTGTTCTGTATAATGTAGTCTGTGTGCAAGCTGGAGATGAGCCAATACAGTACTATATCAGGTGTTCTGTGTCATGTAGTCTGTGTGCAAGCTGGAGATGAGCCAATACAGTACTATATCAGGTGTTCTGTGTCATGTAGTCTGTGTGCAAGCTGGAGATGAGCCAACACTGTACTATATCAGGTGTTCTGTGTCATGTAGTCTGTGTGCAAGCTGGAGGTGAGCCAACACAGTTCTATATCAGGTGTTCTGTGTAATGTAGTCTGTGTGCAAGCTGGAGATGTGCCAATACAGTACTATATCAGGTGTTCTGTGTAATGTAGTCTGTGTGCAAGCTGGAGATGTGCCAATACAGTACTATATCAGGTGTTCGGTGTAATGTAGTCTGTGTGCAAGCTGGAGATGAGCCAACACTGTACTATATCAGGTGTTCTGTATAATGTAGTCTGTGTGCAAGCTGGAGATGAGCCAATACAGTACTATATCAGGTGTTCTGTGTCATGTAGTCTGTGTGCAAGCTGGAGATGAGCCAATACAGTACTATATCAGGTGTTCTGTGTCATGTAGTCTGTGTGCAAGCTGGAGATGAGCCAACACTGTACTATATCGGGTGTTCTGTGTAATGTAGTCTGTGTGCAAGCTGGAGATGAGCCAATACAGTACTATATCAGGTGTTCTATGTAATGTAGTCTGTGTGCAAGCTGGGGATGAGCCAATACAGTACTATATCACGTGTTCTGTGTCATGTAGTCTGTGTGCAAGTTGGAGGTGCGCCATCACAGTACTATATCAGGTGTTCTGTGTCATGTAGTCTGTGTGCAAGCTGGAGATGAGTCAACACTGTACTATATCAGGTGTTCTGTGTCATGTAGTCTGTGTGCAAGCTGGAGGTGCGCCATCACAGTACTATAGGAGGTGTTCTGTGTAATGTAGTCTGTGTGCAAGCTGGAGATGTGCCAATACAGTACTATATCAGGTGTTCTGTGTCATGTAGTCTGTGTGCAAGCTGGAGATGAGCCAATACAGTACTATATCAGGTGTTCTGTGTCATGTAGTCTGTGTGCAAGTTGGAGGTGCGCCATCACAGTACTATATCAGGTCTTCTGTGTCATGTAGTCTGTGTGCAAGCTGGAGTTGAGTCAACACTGTACTATATCAGGTGTTCTGTGTAATGTAGTCTGTGTGCAAGCTGGAGATGAGCCAATACAGTAATATATCAGGTGTTCTATGTAATGTAGTCTGTGTGCAAGCTGGAGATGAGTCAACACTGTACTATATCAGGTGTTCTGTGTCATGTAGTCTGTGTGCAAGCTGGAGATGAGCCATCACAGTACTATGTCAGGTGTTCTATGTAATGTAGTCTGTGTGCAAGCTGGAGATGAGTCAACACTGTACTATATCAGGTGTTCTGTGTCATGTAGTCTGTGTGCAAGCTGGAGATGAGTCAACACTGTACTATATCAGGTGTTCTGTGTCATGTAGTCTGTGTGCAAGCTGGAGATGAGTCAACACTGTACTATATCAGGTGTTCTGTGTAATGTAGTCTGTGTGCAAGCTGGAGATGAGCCAATACAGTAATATATCAGGTGTTCTGTGTCATGTAGTCTGTGTGCAAGCTGGAGATGAGCCAATACAGTACTATATCAGGTGTTCTGTGTCATGTAGTCTGTGTGCAAGCTGGAGATGAGCCAACACTGTACTATATCAGGTGTTCTGTGTAATGTACTCTGTGTGCAAGCTGGAGATGAGCCAATACAGTACTATATCAGGTGTTCTGTGTAATGTAGTCTGTGTGCAAGCTGGAGATGAGTCAACACTGTACTATATCAGGTGTTCTATGTAATGTAGTCTGTGTGCAAGCTGGAGATGAGCCATCACAGTACTATATCAGGTGTTCTGTGTAATGTAGTCTGTGTGCAAGCTGGAGATGAGTCAACACTGTACTATATCAGGTGTTCTATGTAATGTAGTCTGTGTGCAAGCTGGAGATGAGCCAACACAGTACTACATCAGGTGTTCTGTGTCATGTAGTCTGTGTGCAAGCTGGAGATGAGTCAACACTGTACTATATCAGGTGTTCTATGTAATGTAGTCTGTGTGCAAGCTGGAGATGAGCCATCACAGTACTATATCAGGTGTTCTATGTAATGTAGTCTGTGTGCAATCTGGAGATGAGTCAACACTGTACTATATCAGGTGTTCTGTGTAATGTAGTCTGTGTGCAAGCTGGAGATGAGCCAACACTGTACTATATCAGGTGTTCTGTGTAATGTAGTCTGTGTGCAAGCTGGAGATGAGCCAATACAGTACTATATCAGGTGTTCTGTGTCATGTAGTCTGTGTGCAAGCTGGAGATGAGCCAACACAGTACTATATCAGGTGTTCTGTGTAATGTAGTCTGTATGCAAGCTGGAGATGAGCCAATACAGTACTATATCAGGTGTTCTGTGTAATGTAGTCTGTGTGCAAGCTGGAGGTGAGCCAATACAGTACTATATCAGGTGTTCTGTGTCATGTAGTCTGTATGCAAGCTGGAGATGAGCCAATACAGTACTATATCACGTGTTCTGTGTCATGTAGTCTGTGTGCAAGCTGGAGATGAGCCAACACAGTACTATATCAGGTGTTCTGTGTAATGTAGTCTGTATGCAAGCTGGAGATGAGCCAATACAGTACTATATCAGGTGTTCTGTGCCAAGTAGTCTGTGTGCAAGCTGGAGATGAGCCAATACAGTACTATATCAGGTGTTCTGTGTCATGTAGTCTGTATACAAGCTGGAGATGAGCCAATACAGTACTATATCAGGTGTTCTATGTAATGTAGTCTGTGTGCAAGCTGGAGATGAGCCAATACAGTACTATATCAGGTGTTCTATGTAATGTAGTCTGTGTGCAAGCTGGAGATGAGCGAACACAGTACTATATCAGGTGTTCTGTGTAATGTAGTCTGTGTGCAAGCTGGAGGTGAGCCAATACAGTACTATATCAGGTGTTCTGTGTAATGTAGTCTGTGTGCAAGCTGGAGATGAGTCAACACTGTACTATATCAGGTGTTCTATGTAATGTAGTCTGTGTGCAAGCTGGAGATGAGCCATCACAGTACTATATCAGGTGTTCTGTGTCATGTAGTCTGTGTGCAAGCTGGAGATGAGTCAACACTGTACAATATCAGGTGTTCTATGTAATGTAGTCTGTGTGCAAGCTGGAGATGAGCCATCACAGTACTATATCAGGTGTTCTATGTAATGTAGTCTGTGTGCAAGCTGGAGATGAGTCAACACTGTACTATATCAGGTGTTCTGTGTAATGTAGTCTGTGTGCAAGCTTGAGATGAGCCAACACTGTACTATATCAGGTGTTCTGTGTAATGTAGTCTGTGTGCAAGCTGGAGATGAGCCAATACAGTACTATATCAGGTGTTCTGTATAATGTAGTCTGTATGCAAGCTGGAGGTGAGCCAATACAGGACTATATCAGGTGTTCTATGTAATGTAGTCTGTGTGCAAGCTGGAGATGAGCAAATACAGTACTATATCAGGTGTTCTGTGTAATGTAGTCTGTGTGCAAGCTGGAGATGAGCCAATACAGTACTATATCAGGTGTTCTGTGTAATGTAGTCTGTGTGCAAGCTGGAGATGAGCCAACACAGTTCTATATCAGGGGTTCTGTGTCATGTAGTCTGTGTGCAAGCTGGAGATGAGCCAACACAGTACTATATCAGGTGTTCTGTGTAATGTAGTCTGTATGCAAGCTGGAGGTGAGCCAACACTGTACTATATCAGGTGTTCTATGTAATGTAGTCTGTGTGCAAGCTGGAGATGAGCCAACACTGTACTATATCAGGTGTTCTGTGTAATGTAGTCTGTGTGCAAGCTGGAGGTGAGCCTAATCCAGAACTATAGGAGGTGTTCTGTGTAATGTAGTCTGTGTGCAAGCTGGAGATGGGCCAACACAGTACTATATCAGGTGTTCTGTGTCATGTAGTCTGTGTGCAAGCTGGAGGTGAGCCAATACAGTACTATATCAGGTGTTCTGTATAATGTAGTCTGTATGCAAGCTGGAGGTGAGCCAATACAGGACTATATCAGGTGTTCTATGTAATGTAGTCTGTGTGCAAGCTGGAGATGAGCAAATACAGTACTATATCAGGTGTTCTGTGTAATGTAGTCTGTGTGCAAGCTGGAGATGAGCCAATACAGTACCATATCAGGTGTTCTGTGTAATGTAGTCTGTATGCAAGCTGGAGGTGAGCCAACACTGTACTATATCAGGTGTTCTATGTAATGTAGTCTGTGTGCAAGCTGGAGATGAGCCAACACTGTACTATATCAGGTGTTCTGTGTAATGTAGTCTGTGTGCAAGCTGGAGGTGAGCCTAATCCAGAACTATAGGAGGTGTTCTGTGTAATGTAGTCTGTGTGCAAGCTGGAGATGGGCCAACACAGTACTATATCAGGTGTTCTGTGTCATGTAGTCTGTGTGCAAGCTGGAGGTGAGCCAATACAGAACTATATCAGGTGTTCTGTGTAATGTAGTCTATGTGCAAGCTGGAGATGAGCCAATACAGTACTATATCAGGTGTTCTGTGTAATGTAGTCTGTGTGCAAGCTGGAGGTGAGCCAATCCAGAACTATAGGAGGTGTTCTGTGTAATGTAGTCTGTGTGCAAGCTGGAGATGGGCCAACACAGTACTATATCAGGTGTTCTGTGTCATGTAGTCTGTGTGCAAGCTGGAGGTGAGCCAATACAGAACTATATCAGGTGTTCTGTGTAATGTAGTCTATGTGCAAGCTGGAGATGAGCCAATACAGTACTATATCAGGTGTTCTGTGTAATGTAGTCTGTGTGCAAGCTGGAGGTGAGCCAATCCAGAACTATAGAAGGTGTTCTGTGTAATGTAGTCTGTGTGCAAGCTGGAGATGGGCCAACACAGTACTATATCAGGTGTTCTGTGTCATGTAGTCTGTGTGCAAGCTGGAGATGAGCCAATACAGGACTATAGCAGGTGTTCTCTGTAATGTAGTCTGTGTGCAAGCTGGGGATGAGCCAATACAGGACTATAGCAGGTGTTCTGTGTAATGTAGTCTTTGTGCAAGCTGGAGGTGAGCCAATACAGGACTATAGAAGGTGTTCTGTGTAATGTAGTCTGTGTGCAAGCTGGAGATGAGCCAATACAGTACTATATCAGGTGTTCTGTGTAATGTAGTCTATGTGCAAGCTGGAGGTGAAACAACACAGTACCATCTCAGGTGTTCTGTGTAATGTAGCCTATGTGCAAGCTGGGGGTGAGCCATCAGAGAACTATAGAAGGTGTTCTATGTAATGTAGCCTATGTGCAAGCCAGAGGTGAGCCATCACAGAACTATAGGAGGTGTTCTATGTAATGCAGTCTATGATTAAGCTGGAGGTGAGCCATCACAGAACTGTAGCAGGTGTTCTATGTAATGTATTCTATGTGCAAGCGTGAGGTGATCCATCAGAGAACTATAGCAGGTGTTTTGTGTAATGTAGTCTATGTGCAAGCTGGAGGTGAGCCATCACAGAATTATAGCAGGTGTTCTGTGTAATGTAGTCTATGTGAAAGCTGGAGGTGAGCCATCAGAGAACTATAGCAGGTGTTCTATGTAATGTAGTCTATGTTCAAGCTGGAGGTGAGCCATCACAGAACTATAGCAGGTGTTCTATGTAATGTAGTCTATGTGCAAGCGTGAGGTGATCCATCAGAAAACTATAGCAGGTGTTCTGTGTGGAGTTTTATCTCCCGTATGCAGTTATCAGACTGTGCTTCATAAATAAGCTTCTGATAAGTTCACCTGCATACACCCCAGCGTCAGTGGGTAGGGTCTGACACATCCCACTCTGAAGAGTCTAGTGTCAGACCTAAGACGAAACGCTGGTTAATAGAGCATACGCCTGAAAAGCCATCCATCTAATTTTTGATCATACCACTTAGTCGAGCAGCTCTTCTTCTTTCTGTCAATTCTCCTCAACCCAAACATTGCAACATTAATGTAACGCTACTCTTTTGTCGGAAATCACTCAGAACAAATCGAGCTGCTTTTCTTTGGATTATTTCCAGTTTTTGAATCAGGTAATCCTGGTGAGGGTCCCATACACTGGAACCATACTCTAGTTGGGGTCTTACCAGAGACTTATATGCCCTCTCCTTTACATCCTTACTACAGCCCCTAAACACCCTCATAACCATGTGCAGAGATCGGTACCTTTTATTTACAATCCCATTTATGTGATTACCCCAATGAAGATCTTTCCTTATGTTAACACCTAGATACTTACAATGATCCCCAAAAGGAACTTTCACCCCATCAACGCAGTAATTAAAACTGAGAGGACTTTTCCTATTTGTGAAACTCACAACCTGACTTTTAACCCCGTTTATCAACATACCATTGCCTGCTGTCCATCTCACAACATTTTCGAGGTCACGTTGCAGTTGCTCACAATCTTGTAACTTATTTATCACTCTATAGAGAATAACATCATCCGCAAAAAGCCTTACCTCCGATTCCACTCCTTTACTCATATCATTTATATATATAAGAAAACATAAAGGTCCGATAATACTGCCCTGAGGAACTCCCCTCTCAACTATTACAGGGTCAGACGAAACTTCACCTACTCAAACTCTCTGAGATCTATTTTCTAGAAATATAGCAACCCATTCAGTCACTCTTTTGTCTAGTCCAATTGCACTCATTTTTGCCAGTAGTCTCCCATGATCCACCCTATCAAATTCTTTAGACAGGTCAATCGCGATACAGTCCATTTGACATCCAGAATCCAAGATATCTGCTATATCTAGCTGGAATCCTACAAGTTGAGCTTCAGTGGAATAATCTTTCCTAAAACCGAATTGCCTTCTATCGAACCAGTTATTAATTTCACAAACATGTCTAATATAATCAGAAAGAATGCCTTCCCAAAGTTTACATACAATGCATGTCAAACTTACTGGCCTGTACTTTTCAGCTTTATGTCTATCACCCTTTCCTTTATACACAGGGGCTACTTTAGCAACTCTCCATTCATCTGGTATAGCTCCTCCGACCAAACAATAATCAAATAAGTACTTCAGTTATGGTACTATATCCCAACCCATTGTCTTTAGTATATCCCCAGAAATCTGATCAATTCCAGCCACTTTTCTACTTTTCAACTTTTGTATCTTATTGTAAATGTCATTGTTATCATATGTAAATTTTATTATTCTTTGGCTTTAGTCTCCTCCTCTATCTCGACATTATCCTGAAACCAACAATCTTTACATACTGCTGACTGAATACTTCTGCCTTTTGAAGATCTTCACATACACACTCCCCTTGTTCATTAATTATTCCTGGAATGTCCTTCTTGGAACCTGTTTCTGCCTTAAAATACCTATACATACCCTTCCATTTTTCACTAAAATTCGTATGACTGCCAATTATGCTTGCCATCATGTTATCCCTAGCTGCCTTCTCTGCTAGATTCAATTTTCTAGTAAGTTCCTTCAATTTCTCCTTACTTCCACAGACATTTCTAACTCTATTTCTTTCCAGTCTGCACCTCCTTCTTAGTCTCTGTATTTCTCTATTATAATAGGGTGGGTCTTTACCATTCCTTACCACCCTTAAACGTACAAACCTGTTTTCGCTTTCCTCAACAATTTCTTTAAACCCATCCCAGAGTCTGTTTACATTTTTATTTACCTTTTTCCACCGATCATAGTTACTTTTTAGAAACTGCCTCATGCATGCTTTATCAGCCATATGGTACTGCCTAACAGTCCTACTTTTTAAGACCTTCCTTTCTATCACATTTATTTTTAACTACCACAAAAACAGCTTCATGATCACTAATACCATCTATTACTTCAGTTTCCCTATAGAGCTCATCTGGTTTTATCAGCACCACATCCAGGATATTTTTCCCTCTGGTTGTTTCCATCACTTTCTGAATCAGCTGTCCTTCCCATATTAACTTATTTGCCATTTGTTGGTCATGTTTCCTGTCGTTCGCATTTCCTTCCCAATTGACATCTGGCAAATTCAGATCTCCCGCTACAATCACATTTCTTTCCATGTCGTTTCCCACATAGCTGACTATCCTATCAAATAATTCTGAATCCGCGTCAGTGCTACCCTCTCCCGATCTGTACACTCCAAATATATCAAGTTGCCTGTTATCTTTAGAATTGAGCCTTACACCTAGAATTTCATGTGTCTCATCTTTAACTTTTTCGTAGCTTACAAATTCTTCTTTCACCAGAATGAACACTCACCCTCCCACCATTCCTATCCTATCTCTGCGATACACACTCCAGTGCCGTGAGAAAATTTCTGCATCCATTATATCATTTCTCAGCGATGATTCAACTCATATTACAATATCTGGTAAATATATATCTATTAAATTACTTAATTCTATTCCTTTCTTTACAATACTTCTACAGTTCAACACTAACAATTTTATGTCATCCCTACTTGATTTCCAGTTCCCTGTTCTCTTATAGCAGGTGTTTTGTGTAATGTAATCTATGTGCAAGCTGGAAGTGAGCCATCACTGAACTATAGCAGGTGTTCTATGTAATGTAGTCTATGTGCAAGCTGGAGATGAGCCAATACAGAACTATAGCAGGTGTTCTGTGTAATATAGTCCATGTACAAGCTGGAGGTGAGCCATTACAGAACTATAGAAAGTGTTCTATGTAATGTAGTCTATGTGCAAACTGGAGGTGAGCCATCACAGTACTATATCAGTTGTTCTGTGTAATGTAGTCTATGTGCAAGCTGGAGGTGAGCCAACACAGTACTATATCAGGTGTTCTGTGTCATGTAGTCTGTATGCAAGCTGGGGATGAGCCAATACAGTACTATATCAGGTGTTCTGTGTCATGTAGTCTGTGTGCAAGCTGGAGATGAGCCAACACTGTACTATATCAGGTGTTCTGTGTAATGTAGTCTGTGTGCAAGCTGGAGGTGAGCCAACACAGTACTATATCAGGTGTTCTATGTAATGTAGTCTGTGTGCAAGCTGGAGATGAGCCAATACAGTACTATATCAGGTGTTCTGTGTCATGTAGTCTGTGTGCAAGCTGGAGGTGAGAGAATACAGTACTATATCAGGTGTTCTATGTAATGTACTCTGTGTGCAAGCTGGAGGTGAGCCAATACAGTTCTATATCAGGTGTTCTGTGTCATGTAGTCTGTGTGCAAGCTGGAGGTGAGCCAACACTGTACTATATCAGGTGTTCTGTGTAATGTAGTCTGTATGCAAGCTGGAGGTGAGCCAACACAGTACTATATCAGGTGTTCTATGTAATGTAGTCTGTGTGCAAGCTGGAGGTGAGCCAATACAGTATTATATCAGCTGTTCTGTGTAATGTAGTCTGTGTGCAAGCTGGAGGTGAGCCAATACAGTACTATATCAGGTGTTCTGTGTCATGTAGTCTGTATGCAAGCTGGAGGTGAGCCAACACAGTACTATATCAGGTGTTCTGTGTAATGTAGTCTGTGTGCAAGCTGGAGGTGAGCCAATACAGTACTATATCAGGTGTTCTATGTAATGTAGTCTGTATGCAAGCTGGAGGTGAGCCAACACAGTACTATATCAGGTGTTCTGTGTAATGTAGTCTGTGTGCAAGCTGGAGGTGCGCCATCACAGTACTATAGGAGGTGTTCTGTGTAATGTAGTCTGTGTGCAAGCTGGAGATGTGCCAATACAGTTCTATATCAGGTGTTCTGTGTCATGTAGTCTGTGTGCAAGCTGGAGATGAGCCAATACAGTACTATATCAGGTGTTCTGTGTCATGTAGTCTGTGTGCAAGTTGGAGGTGCGCCTTCACAGTACTATATCAGGTGTTCTGTGTCATGTAGTCTGTGTGCAAGCTGGAGATGAGTCAACACTGTACTATATCAGGTGTTCTGTGTAATGTAGTCTGTGTGCAAGCTGGAGATGAGCCAATACAGTACTATATCAGGTGTTCTATGTAATGTAGTCTGTGTGCAAGCGGAGATGTGTCAACACTGTACTATATCAGGTGTTCTGTGTCATGTAGTCTATGTGCAAGCTGGAGATGAGCCATCACAGTACTATATCAGGTGTTCTATGTAATGTAGTCTGTGTGCAAGCTGGAGATGAGTCAACACTGTACTATATCAGGTGTTCTGTGTCATGTAGTCTGTGTGCAAGCTGGAGATGAGTCAACACTGTACTATATCAGGTGTTCTGTGTCATGTAGTCTGTGTGCAAGCTGGAGATGAGTCAACACTGTACTATATCAGGTGTTCTGTATAATGTAGTCTGTGTGCAAGCTGGAGATGAGCCAATACAGTACTATATCAGGTGTTCTGTGTCATGTAGTCTGTGTGCAAGCTGGAGATGAGCCAATACAGTACTATATCAGGTGTTCTGTGTCATGTAGTCTGTGTGCAAGCTGGAGATGAGCCAACACTGTACTATATCAGGTGTTCTGTGTAATGTAGTCTGTGTGCAAGCTGGAGATGAGCCAATACAGTACTATATCAGGTGTTCTATGTAATGTAGTCTGTGTGCAAGCTGGAGATGAGCCATCACAGTACTATATCAGGTGTTCTGTGTCATGTAGTCTGTGTGCAAGCTGGAGGTGAGCCAACACTGTACTATATCAGGTGATCTGTGTAATGTAGTCTGTGTGCAAGCTGGAGATGATCCAACACTGTACTATATCAGGTGTTCTATGTCATGTAGTCTGTGTGCAAGCTGGAGATGAGTCAACACTGTTCTATATCAGGTGTTCTGTGTAATGTAGTCTGTGTGCAAGCTGGAGATGAGTCAACACTGTACTATATCAGGTGTTCTGTGTAATGTAGTCTGTGTGCAAGCTGGAGATGAGTCAACACTGTACTATATCAGGTGTTCTATGTAATGTAGTCTGTGTGCAAGCTGGAGATGAGCCATCACAGTACTATATCAGGTGTTCTGTGTCATGTAGTCTGTGTGCAAGCTGGAGATAAGTCAACACTGTACTATATCAGGTGTTCTATGTAATGTAGTCTGTGTGCAAGCTGGAGATGAGCCATCACAGTACTATATCAGGTGTTCTATGTAATGTAGTCTGTGTGCAAGCTGGAGATGAGTCAACACTGTACTATATCAGGTGTTCTGTGTAATGTAGCCTGTGTGCAAGCTGGAGATGAGCCAACACTGTACTATATCAGGTGTTCTGTGTAATGTAGTCTGTGTGCAAGCTGGAGATGAGCCAATAGAGTACTATATCAGGTGTTCTGTGCCATGTAGTCTGTGTGCAAGCTGGAGATGAGCCAACACAGTACTATATCAGGTGTTCTGTGTAATGTAGTCTGTATGCAAGCTGGAGATGAGCCAATACAGTACTATATCAGGTGTTCTGTGTCATGTAGTCTGTATGCAAGCTGGAGATGAGCCAATACAGTACTATATCAGGTGTTCTGTGTCATGTAGTCTGTGTGCAAGCTGGAGATGAGCCAATACAGTACTATATCAGGGGTTCTGTGTAATGTAGTCTGTGTGCAAGCTGGAGATGAGCCAACACAGTACTATATCAGGTGTTCTGTGTAATGTAGTCTGTATGCAAGCTGGAGATGAGCCAATACAGTACTATATCAGGTGTTCTGTGTCATGTAGTCTGTGTGCAAGCTGGAGATGAGCCAATACAGTACTATATCAGGTGTTCTGTGTCATGTAGTCTGTATGCAAGCTGGAGATGAGCCAATACAGTACTATATCAGGTGTTCTATGTAATGTAGTCTGTGTGCAAGCTGGAGATGAGCCAATACAGTACTATATCAGGTGTTCTATGTAATGTAGTCTGTGTGCAAGCTGGAGATGAGCCAACACAGTACTATATCAGGTGTTCTGTGAAATGTAGTCTGTGTGCAAGCTGGAGGTGAGCCAATACAGTACTATATCAGGTGTTCTGTGTAATGTAGTCTGTGTGCAAGCTGGAGATGAGTCAACACTGTACTATATCAGGTGTTCTATGTAATGTAGTCTGTGTGCAAGCTGGAGATGAGCCATCACAGTACTATATCAGTTGTTCTGTGTCATGTAGTCTGTGTGCAAGCTGGAGATGAGTCAACACTGTACTATATCGGGTGTTCTATGTAATGTAGTCTGTGTGCGAGCTGGAGATGAGCCATCACAGTACTATATCAGGTGTTCTATGTAATGTAGTCTGTGTGCAAGCTGGAGATGAGTCAACACTGTACTATATCAGGTGTTCTGTGTAATGTAGTCTGTGTGCAAGCTTGAGATGAGCCAACACTGTACTATATCAGGTGTTCTGTGTAATGTAGTCTGTGTGCAAGCTGGAGATGAGCCAATACAGTACTATATCAGGTGTTCTGTGTCATGTAGTCTGTGTGCAAGCTGGAGATGAGCCAACACAGTACTATATCAGGTGTTCTGTGTCATGTAGTCTGTGTGCAAGCTGGAGATGAGCCAATACAGTACTATATCAGGTGTTCTATGTAATGTAGTCTGTGTGCAAGCTGGAGATGAGCCAATACAGTACTATATCAGGTGTTCTATGTAATGTAGTCTGTGTGCAAGCTGGAGATGAGCCAACACAGTACTACATCAGGTGTTCTATGTAATGTAGTCTGTGTGCAAGCTGGAGATGAGCCAATACAGTACTATATCAGGTGTTCTATGTAATGTAGTCTGTGTGCAAGTTGGAGGTGAGCCAATACAGTACTATATCAGGTGTTCTATGTAATGTAGTCTGTGTGCAAGCTGGAGATGAGTCAACACTGTAATATATCAGGTGTTCTGTGTCATGTAGTCTGTGTGCAAGCTGGAGATGAGTCAACACTGTACTATATCAGGTGTTCTGTGTCATGTAGTCTGTGTGCAAGCTGGAGATGAGTCAACACTGTACTATATCAGGTGTTCTGTGTAATGTAGTCTGTGTGCAAGCTGGAGATGAGCCAATACAGTACTATATCAGGTGTTCTGTGTCATGTAGTCTGTGTGCAAGCTGGAGATGAGCCAATACAGTCTTATATCAGGTGTTCTGTGTCATGTAGTCTGTGTGCAAGCTGGAGATGAGCCAACACTGTACTATATCAGGTGTTCTGTGTAATGTAGTCTGTGTGCAAGCTGGAGATGAGCCAATACAGTACTATATCAGGTGTTCTATGTAATGTAGTCTGTGTGCAAGCTGGAGATGAGCCATCACAGTACTATATCAGGTGTTCTGTGTCATGTAGTCTGTGTGCAAGCTGGAGGTGAGCCAACACTGTACTATATCAGGTGATCTGTGTAATGTAGTCTGTGTGCAAGCTGGAGATGAGCCAACACTGTACTATATCAGGTGTTCTATGTAATGTAGTCTGTGTGCAAGCTGGAGATGAGTCAACACTGTTCTATATCAGGTGTTCTGTGTAATGTAGTCTGTGTGCAAGCTGGAGATGAGTCAACACTGTACTATATCAGGTGTTCTGTGTAATGTAGTCTGTGTGCAAGCTGGAGATGAGTCAACACTGTACTATATCAGGTGTTCTATGTAATGTAGTCTGTGTGCAAGCTGGAGATGAGCCATCACAGTACTATATCAGGTGTTCTGTGTCATGTAGTCTGTGTGCAAGCTGGAGATGAGTCAACACTGTACTATATCAGGTGTTCTATGTAATGTAGTCTGTGTGCAAGCTGGAGATGAGCCATCACAGTACTATATCAGGTGTTCTATGTAATGTAGTCTGTGTGCAAGCTGGAGATGAGTCAACACTGTACTATATCAGGTGTTCTGTGTAATGTAGCCTGTGTGCAAGCTGGAGATGAG
This sequence comes from Anabrus simplex, assembly GCF_040414725.1. Classification (NCBI taxonomy): domain Eukaryota; kingdom Metazoa; phylum Arthropoda; class Insecta; order Orthoptera; family Tettigoniidae; genus Anabrus; species Anabrus simplex. Next base: position 15,592,999 of record NC_090267.1, read on the forward strand.
CCAACACTGTACTATATCAGGTGTTCTGTGTAATGTAGTCTGTGTGCAAGCTGGAGATGAGCCAATACAGTACTATATCAGGTGTTCTATGTAATGTAGTCTGTGTGCAAGTTGGAGGTGAGCCAATACAGTACTATATCAGGTGTTCTATGTAATGTAGTCTGTGTGCAAGCTGGAGATGAGTCAACACTGTACTATATCAGGTGTTCTGTGTCATGTAGTCTGTGTGCAAGCTGGAGATGAGTCAACACTGTACTATATCAGGTGTTCTGTGTCATGTAGTCTGTGTGCAAGCTGGAGATGAGTCAACACTGTACTATATCAGGTGTTCTGTGTAATGTAGTCTGTGTGCAAGCTGGAGATGAGCCAATACAGTACTATATCAGGTGTTCTGTGTCATGTAGTCTGTGTGCAAGCTGGAGATGAGCCAATACAGTACTATATCAGGTGTTCTGTGTCATGTAGTCTGTGTGCAAGCTGGAGATGAGCCAACACTGTACTATATCAGGTGTTCTGTGTAATTTAGTCTGTGTGCAAGCTGGAGATGAGCCAATACAGTACTATATCAGGTGTTCTATGTAATGTAGTCTGTGTGCAAGCTGGAGATGAGCCATCACAGTACTATATCAGGTGTTCTGTGTCATGTAGTCTGTGTGCAAGCTGGAGGTGAGCCAACACTGTACTATATCAGGTGATCTGTGTAATGTAGTCTGTGTGCAAGCTGGAGATGAGCCAACACTGTACTATATCAGGTGTTCTATGTAATGTAGTCTGTGTGCAAGCTGGAGATGAGTCAACACTGTTCTATATCAGGTGTTCTGTGTAATGTAGTCTGTGTGCAAGCTGGAGATGAGTCAACACTGTACTATATCAGGTGGTCTGTGGAATGTAGTCTGTGTGCAAGCTGGAGATGAGTCAACACTGTACTATATCAGGTGTTCTATGTAATGTAGTCTGTGTGCAAGCTGGAGATGAGCCATCACAGTACTATATCAGGTGTTCTGTGTCATGTAGTCCGTGTGCAAGCTGGAGATGAGTCAACACTGTACTATATCAGGTGTTCTATGTAATGTAGTCTGTGTGCAAGCTGGAGATGAGCCATCACAGTACTATATCAGGTGTTCTATGTAATGTAGTCTGTGTGCAAGCTGGAGATGAGTCAACACTGTACTATATCAGGTGTTCTGTGTAATGTAGCCTGTGTGCAAGCTGGAGATGAGCCAACACTGTACTATATCAGGTGTTCTGTGTAATGTAGTCTGTGTGCAAGCTGGAGATGAGCCAATACAGTACTATATCAGGTGTTCTGTGTCATGTAGTCTGTGTGCAAGCTGGAGATGAGCCAACACAGTACTATATCAGGTGTTCTGTGTAATGTAGTCTGTATGCAAGCTGGAGATGAGCCAATACAGTACTATATCAGGTGTTCTGTGTCATGTAGTCTGTATGCAAGCTGGAGATGAGCCAATACAGTACTATATCAGGTGTTCTGTGTCATGTAGTCTGTGTGCAAGCTGGAGATGAGCCAATACAGTACTATATCAGGGGTTCTGTGTAATGTAGTCTGTGTGCAAGCTGGAGATGAGCCAACACAGTACTATATCAGGTGTTTTGTGTATTGTAGTCTGTATGCAAGCTGGAGATGAGCCAATACAGTACTATATCAGGTGTTCTGTGTCATGTAGTCTGTGTGCAAGCTGGAGATGAGCCAATACAGTACTATATCAGGTGTTCTGTGTCATGTAGTCTGTATGCAAGCTGGAGATGAGCCAATACAGTACTATATCAGGTGTTCTATGTAATGTAGTCTGTGTGCAAGCTGGAGATGAGCCAATACAGTACTATATCAGGTGTTCTATGTAATGTAGTCTGTGTGCAAGCTGGAGATGAGCCAACACAGTACTATATCAGGTGTTCTGTGTAATGTAGTCTGTGTGCAAGCTGGAGGTGAGCCAATACAGTACTATATCAGGTGTTCTGTGTAATGTAGTCTGTGTGCAAGCTGGAGATGAGTCAACACTGTACTATATCAGGTGTTCTATGTAATGTAGTCTGTGTGCAAGCTGGAGATGAGCCATCACAGTACTATATCAGGTGTTCTGTGTCATGTAGTCTGTGTGCAAGCTGGAGATGAGTCAACACTTAACTATATCAGGTGTTCTATGTAATGTAGTCTGTGTGCGAGCTGGAGATGAGCCATCACAGTACTATATCAGGTGTTCTATGTAATGTAGTCTGTGTGCAAGCTGGAGATGAGTCAACACTGTACTATATCAGGTGTTCTGTGTAATGTAGTCTGTGTGCAAGCTTGAGATGAGCCAACACTGTACTATATCAGGTGTTCTGTGTAATGTAGTCTGTGTGCAAGCTGGAGATGAGCCAATACAGTACTATATCAGGTGTTCTATGTAATGTAGTCTGTGTGCAAGTTGGAGGTGAGCCAATACAGTACTATATCAGGTGTTCTATGTAATGTAGTCTGTGTGCAAGCTGGAGATGAGTCAACACTGTACTATATCAGGTGTTCTGTGTCATGTAGTCTGTGTGCAAGCTGGAGATGAGTCAACACTGTACTATATCAGGTGTTCTGTGTCATGTAGTCTGTGTGCAAGCTGGAGATGAGTCAACACTGTACTATATCAGGTGTTCTGTGTAATGTAGTCTGTGTGCAAGCTGGAGATGAGCCAATACAGTACTATATCAGGTGTTCTATGTAATGTAGTCTGTGTGCAAGCTGGAGATGAGCCAATACAGTACTATATCAGGTGTTCTATGTAATGTAGTCTGTGTGCAAGCTGGAGATGAGCCAACACATTACTATATCAGGTGTTCTATGTAATGTAGTCTGTGTGCAAGCTGGAGATGAGCCAATACAGTACTATATCAGGTGTTCTATGTAATGTAGTCTGTGTGCAAGTTGGAGGTGAGCCAATACAGTACTATATCAGGTGTTGTGTGTAATGTAGTCTGTGTGCAAGCTGGAGATGACCCAATACAGTACTATATCAGGTGTTCTATGTAATGTAGTCTGTATGCAAGTTGGAGGTGAGCCAATACAGTACTATATCAGGTGTTCTGTGTAATGTAGTCTGTGTGCAAGCTGGAGATGAGCCAATACAGTACTATATCAGGTTTTCTGTGTAATGTAGTCTGTGTGCAAGTTGGAGGTGAGCCAATACAGTACTATATCAGGTGTTCTGTGTAATGTAGTCTGTGTGCAAGCTGGAGATGTGCCAATACAGTACTATATCAGGTGTTCTATGTAATGTAGTCTGTGTGCAAGCTGGAGATGAGCCAACACAGTACTATATCAGGTGTTCTATGTAATGTAGTCTGTGTGCAAGCTGGAGATGAGCCAATACAGTACTATATCAGGTGTTCTATGTAATGTAGTCTGTGTGCAAGTTGGAGGTGAGCCAATACAGTACTATATCAGGTATTCTGTGTAATGTAGTCTGTGTGCAAGTTGGAGGTGAGCCAATACAGTACTATATCAGGTGTTCTGTGTAATGTAGTCTGTGTGCAAGCTTGAGGTGCGCCATCACAGTACTATATCAGGTGTTCTGTGTAATGTAGTCTGTGTGCAAGCTGGAGATGAGCCAATACAGTACTATATCAGGTGTTCTGTGTAATGTAGTCTGTGTGCAAGCTGGAGGTGAGCCAATACAGTACTATATCAAGTGTTCTGTGTAATGTAGTCTGTGTGCAAGTTGGAGGTGAGCTAATACAGTACTATATCAGGTGTTCTATGTAATGTAGTCTGTGTGCAAGCTGGAGATGAGCCAATACAGTACTATATCAGGTGTTCTGTGTAATGTAGTCTGTGTGCAAGCTGGAGATGAGCCAATACAGTACTATATCAGGTGTTCTGTGTAATGTAGTCTGTGTGCAAGCTGGAGGTGAGCCAACACAGTACTATATCAGGTGTTCTGTGTTGCACAATAATATTATTATAATTTTTCTCTAATATTGTGTGTTACAGAACAATGCTGAAGGTGAGATTGATAGCTCGATTTATAAATGAAGAGATACTAAATTGGATCAGTGAAAAGAGCTCTTTTTGGTTAAATTTTACCAGAAGAAGGAGAATGATATGGCACATCTTAAGACACCCAGAACTTGCGCAGTGCATTTTGGATAGAAGCGTAGATGTAAGAATGGTACCCTAAAATGGGGTGAATAGAAACAAAAACCAGGAAAGTTTAGTAATTTACTGTAAATATTGCTGTACTTGTTGCATTTTAAAATTTGTTGGATATATTTGTGAAATAACATATCCTGAAGAGAAATTCATGTTTCAAAGGTGTGTCCACTATGTTTTGTGGAAGCCATTGTCAGGTAAACTGGAGCCAAATCATCAGAAGAAAATTGGCATGGGAAAACTTCATTCAGACAGCAGGTAAAATGTTGGCATAGGCTAATCTTATTTTATGAAATATCTTGTCTGATGTTTAGTAAATGATATCATAAATATGGCATTATTATATTTTTACATGTGTTTGTATATCTAACCTCAATTTATTTTTGAGCACAAATTGTCAACTTGTGGGGTGAATAGAAACAAAGAGCTTCATCATGCTCCGAACTTATAAACATGATCCTAGGAGCAAGTGCTATTACTAACACAGCCAAAAAGCAATCCAGGCATTAGTGGATGATGTCACCAACAATGCCCTCAGTTATAGGGATGCAAGAAAGAAACATAAAATAAACTATTCTCTATTGTACCAACATTTGACTTGAAAGGGTACCATAAAGAAACAAGGTGGACAGTATTAACTGCAGAAGAAGAAGAATTGTTTGAAGGTAGCTTAAGTGTATGTGCTGAGTGGGCTCACCCAATGGACCCATATGATGCGTGGATTATTGTAAAACGCTATCTTAATTCTCGTGGGAAGATCGTAAAAATGTTCAGAGACGATATGCCTGGCTGGTACTTCATTTGTTTTCAAATTTTGGATTTTATACAGTACAGGCATATATGTTTTAGTAGTCATTTTGTGCACAGAAATACCATTTGACACTGTAAATGTGTAAATTTTAGAAATACATCAGAATGTTGTAAACTTTTATTCAATTTAACCTACTCATTTTGTACTGAAGTTATTGAAGATAGACATGAAAATGTTGAGAAAGGATGTTTACGTTATTATTCTACCCCACTTATAGCATTAATGTTAGATATAGACCGTTTCCAATCCCCCAAATGAAGGTACAATAGCAACATTATGGTAAAATGTATGCCTGTTCCCATTCACCCCACTGGCGGGTAAATAGAAACAGACTTGTTTTATAAAAATATTTTGTGAATGGCAACTGCCAAGACCTTGATAATTTGACCAGTTAATAATTTGACCTACACCCATACAATGCCACAAAAATAACTCGTGTATCTTTTGTAAAGTATTGTCCAGACAATTTCAAATGTTAAATTTGTTTCTATTCACCCCATTTTACGGTACGGGTAGACCAAGGTATGAATGTGACAAGCAGGGTAGAGCAGATGTAGGATGCTCCAGATTATATAGAAATGAAAACTTTAGCTCAGGACAGGATGGTATGGAGGACTGTACCAAACCAGTCTTTGGACTGATGACTCAAACAACAGCATTGTAATAATGTATGTACGGTACATGAATGTTGCGATCGTCCATATCAGGTTTCATGTAATTCTGACAATTCCTTCTTGGTGCATAATAATGTTTGATTTTTGACAGTAAGCTTAGTTTTAATTGCATACAAGACACACCTAAACAATTCAGGGAGCCGCATGAATGTAATAGAAAATAAAAGGGACTGCTCCCCACCAAATGGTTGAGAAATACTACAGAAGAGATAATTAAAAGATATCATTCACAATGTGCAAATATATGAAGGCATGTTTTATATGTATGACAAGATTATAATCTTTAGATCAGATAATGTAGGCTGATAAACATGTCGGCAACAAGCTGATAATTCACTTCTTTCTGCATGAATACTGGAGGAATTTGATCTCTGTTGGTTTATAGGAGTACTATCTGAAATAAAAAGTGGTAGAAGTTTTTTTTTTTTTTTTTTGTGGGCTGGTGCAGGTTTATTCTTTAGTAGTTTGCCTTCCCAAACCAAATGTTATAGGAGAAATTAAAGACACTAGATCTTTAGTTTTCAAATAGATTTTTCAATTTTGAGTGGTATCATTTACAGCTGATAGAGTTAAGAGGAAAGGTCAACTCATTTCAGCCCACACACTATACCGTGTTCCACCATTTGCTTAAAAATGGAGATAACCAATGAGGCATCTCGGGTCAAAAGTGGCCAAGTCACTGAAGGCAAATTTTTCAATATGGATGAGAAAACTGTACATACAAAGCAATGATAGTCACAAAAGATTTTTCATGCTTATATCCTTAATGGTTTAATACTTAAGTTCTGCTGTTTTGAGAAATCTGACTCATAATGAACCCATCTTTTTTGTTTTATAAATTTTGACTTGGCTGTTTTTGTTGCTATTTTGTATAATTTTTAGGCTTTTTTCTAATACTATATTGAATTTAAATTCCAAACCCTTGAAAAAAAACCGATTTAATGAAAATAAATGGGCACAATTACGTTTCTTTATTGTAATTTTAAAAAAAAGTATTTTTAGCATACATGGGATAATAATGTATGAAGAAGAACATCAAAAAGCTGAAGAGAATACAAAATAGCATTTCTCTCACTAAAAGTTTGTAGTTCACTTAGATCTTGAACACAGTGAAAGAAACTGATCGGCAATAAAAGTCAGTTATATTAATAGAATCATTATTAAGGAAGGTACTGTTCACACATTCTAAGTAATATTGTCATTTTAAGTCTTCAATTTGCTCTTATTTATAATACAAAGTCAGGCATTTTGCAGACTTCAGAGATAGTGTTGCACCAGTGAAGGCTGTTTCACTTGCTAATATTATAGTCTTATGTAATGCCTTTGATCACTGTGTGGGGCGTCGTTTGAGCCAGTGATTTTCCTCTTTTACACAGACTTCGGTATTTCCCAAGATCATTATTGTAAAATACCTTACCTTACAGAATTGTGTGCAAGAAACCTTGATAACCTGTAATAAAATATTATTCTTACCACTCTCGCTTTCATTCTTGTGATTTCCACTGTGGTGTACCGTAAAGTGTGGTAACTTGGGACACATTATGATTTCAATAAAAATGGTTCGTTGATTGATTCAATATTTTAACTCTAATTACAATTAAAATGAAATACGTGAAAAAAACAACTTTCTATTTTACATTTTTATCATTATTCTTAAAACTTTTAATTTAACTAATCTAAATTCAATCTTCCATTTCATTCATTCCACGTCTCCTCAACATTTACGCCCATTCCCTCATTCTTCAGCCCAACACTTGTTTATGTAAGGTGAGCCATATTTTGACTTATTTCTTTTCAACTCTTTCTTGCATTCTTTTCATTTAATATTTTACATTTTTTAAATTTCATTAATATTTCCTATATTTTCCTAATTTAATTTTCCTTTCTTTTATATCAGCACTGGATGAATACGGTATTCATTCCATCATTTTAATACAAAGAATAAAAAAATATTTAAACTTCATTCATGTTTTCAAGTGCCTTTTCGCTTTCACTTCTTATAGTCATTAATCTCCATGGACACCCTCAATATTTTTAGATTGTTTTCCTTATACACAACTATAGGTGGGCCGCAACGAGCTAGAATAACATAGAGGGGCTGTATACCTGACATCAGCGCTCCCTGCTTGAAGCAAGTTGATAAGGGACAGCCATGTTAACGGTTGTCAAAACAAAGCGAATTGGCGCGGGAGCAATATGTTGAGGTGACAGGGAGATCGTGCTTGCCAATTTAATTCCCTAAGTTTTAAGAAGTGAAAAGATAGATTCTCGCTTTCAAGAATGCCAGCCGTAAGCTCAGCGTATGGTTGTACTAATCGGAGTAATAAAACCAAGGATATATCGTACTCTAAGTAAGTATTACTGAATTATAGCCGAGATTCCTTTTTGTAATTTCTGTTTGTAATTAAATCCATTTTATTGTTTACTTAGCGAAAGTACGGATAGCCACGGCAATTATTTGTCGAATTTTGTTTCAGATTTCGTTTAAAGAACAAGGAATTAACTGAACAATGCGTTGTGAGGGCGAAAAGAGATAATTGGTATCCCACTCAATTCAGTTGCTTATGCTCTGCACATTTCCAGCCTTATTTAATTTTCATTCACATTTACAAATAAAGGAAATGGAACGCCCACCACCAAGAAAACGTAACCACAAAAAATCACTTATTTCGTTCAAACGTACACCAAGTATGATAAATACAGCATTTTACTGCTATTTTTGAAATGTATACAGCCTTTATTGTAGATGTCTGTTGCCTTGGTTTTTAAAACTACGCCACACTTCATAATGGACAACTTTCAAGCTAGTAATCCCAGTATGATATGGTAATGGGAGAAACATGATATCCCCCTGTATTATAATAAATAATTACACTAAACGATTATTGTGGTAAAGTATTCATGGGCCGCCTCTGTGGTGCACTGGTTAGCGTGAGCAGCTGCCACCCCTGGAAGCCCGGATTCGATTCCCAGCTCCGCCACGAAATTTGAAAAGGGGCACGATGGCTGTAACGGGATTATATCAGCCTGGGGAGGTCAACTGAGTAGAAGTGGGTTCGACTCCCACCTCAGCCATCCTCGAAGTGATTTTCCGTGGTTTCCCACTTCTCATCCAGGCAAATGCCGGGATGGTACCTAACTTAAGGCCACGGCCGCTTCCTTCTCCCCCCCCACAAGGCCCCTGTTCAGCATAGCAGGTGCAGCCCTCCCTCACAGTTGTATCTTCCGACCCAATGTCTCACGCTCGAGAACACTGTCCTTGAGGTGGTAGAGGTGGGATCCGTCGCTGAGTCCGTGGGAAAAACCAACCCGGGAGGGTAAACAGATTAAGAAAGGAACACAGTACTCATGAGGATGCAATAATTTTAAAAATATTAACAGAATGAGGTTGTAACATATTATAGGTCCCTATGATTTTAAGGTTTCCTGTCATAAATATTTATGTCCATCGTTTTTATTCTAATTTACGCTTAACCACAACAGCCAAGCAGGGTAACGCTCTTGTTCCGATTTCGAGGCCTATTCGTATGTCACTGTGAGATTTCGAACTACCCTACAATCAACTGATCGTGATGTTGCCCTCGTGCCGCAATATGATGAAGTGGCGGTATTCGCTTTCATGCTTCAAGCTTTCGGCAACGGACTTTAATTCTCCCCCAGCGATTCTAAAATGCGCATTTTCTACACTTTTCGTCATTTAAAGGCCATGCCCCCTTGCTTGTATGACAACAGGAAACATGGCGGACGTTCGTTCTATTAGGTTCACCCAGGCAGCGCTTCCGCCTCTCTATGTTATTCTAGCTCGTTGGTGGGCCGGCACAAGGTTGCACTTGACAGTTGTAAGTCATGTTGGCACCACTACAAAAATGAAATGAAGAACGTCACCCGACAATCAGAATCACCAATCTACTAGTTTTTATGTCAGATACAGTTACGTATTTTATTCATGTTAATTCGAATTTAATTCCGTATAGTGCTTATAATCTTTTATTTGCTTACACAAATATGAGCATTTAAAAATGTTATAAGGTTTAAGTGAGCCACAAAATAAATACAAAATATTTTCAGTGTATTATTTTTGGAATATGGGTAGTATAGTGGTGCCATCTATATCTAGCTTACTATCGTATGGAAGTGTTGCCGTTTTGTCTGTCGCCACTAGCACGTGCTTGTTTTCGTTGTGAGATAATTGTGGAATTTTATTTTAACGAATGCAGAGCGATGTCTCGTTAACGACAACATAGTCATGAAGTGCGAAGTGATAATTCATTGCGCCGTGAAGTATCCCTTAATATTCAGGCATTAGAATTAGTGCGGAGAACTTGCGAGTTTTACGAGAGGGATAGGAAATTCGTACGCTTGTATAGCCGTCTCTCTGTTCCTGCAGATCATGTTATGGAACGCGTATGTCAAACATTAGGGCTTTCAAAGCGTGTTGTGATTCAGAGAGGTGTTCGCCTCCAAGAACAGAAGTAAAATGGGACTGGGGCACATAGCAGTAGAGGAAACGGGGCTGACAGTATGGACTTGTTTCACAGCACTCCGGAAAAGAAACGAAGTAAGCTACCTATCTCTTGTAACAGGAATCAATTATTTCCAGGCTGATGCAATTCGAAGACACGAGTACGATTATTACACCTCAAAGTCCCTTCTGTCATTGCTATGGACAATGCACCTTAACACACCTACTTCGAGCGCCCGTAAAGAACTGTTAGTGGAATGGCAGCTGTAAAGAAATATCCCAGCGCATATGTGTACGACTAAATTAGCCGATGAGGTAGCGAAGGGACATGGGTACGAGGTTATTAGTTTGCCGCCGTACCACTGTCACTTCAACCTCATTGAGTTGGTACGGTACGGGGTGAAGTAAAACATTACGTACGCACTAATAACAAGTCCTTCACAATTACTGAAGTGGAAGAACTGTTCCGAGAGAGTATTGCTGGAATGGATGCGGCTTTGTGAATGAAGAAACTTAGGCATGTCGCAACATTCATTAACTCGGCAATGGCAATACATGGCGTCATCAGTGACTGTCAGGAGGTAATGGTCTGCCTAGACGACAACGAAGGCGACGGTAGTGATGGAGGGTATCGAGCCTCTAACTGTGTGAATCAGGTATGAAAATACGGTTTCTGAATTTTCGTAAATTTTGTAGATTTTACTTGAAACCTTGTGTTAGCACCGGTGTATATTATTCTAACATTTATTGATGTATTTAAAGTGAGATGCTTGTCGGCCGATTTCTTACGTATTTTCTAACATCGCGATAATAAGAACTTCGTAGTATACTTATCGCGTACCATTTTGTGTGATGAATAATCGGTGAGTTGAAAGTTCGATTTTTGTCGGCGGATTTAATTTGTATTGTGTATCATCGCGATGACATTCAAAACATTTCTCCCATGTTTTTAAAACTCACGTGCCATGCAATCAGCTGTTGTTGCGGCGGCAACATCAGTGTGACCAACATCGTGCAACCTTACGCTAGCCCACCTATATGTAGAATTTCCTTTCCATTGCAATAATATATTTGTTTCAACTTATATTTTACCTAAGGCTATAGGTGCTTTGCATACAAGCCCAATTCCACATCTCATCAAGACTGTGAATTTCGATTTGTATCTACGCTCTTGAATACCGTACTACGAAGGATATTAAAAGACTAGGTACTTGTTCTCATATATTCCTATGGCCAAGTTAACTAATTTCTTACAACAAAAGTGTTTTCATGAAATTCTATAAACAATTTTTCATAGTGTCAAATTTCTATGTTTCAGACCATCTTTAAAACCACTGTGTTCCAAATACTTTGTTCTACACGCGATATAGCTGAAGATGACCTTTAAATAGGTCGAAACTAGTCCCATTAAATGTTTATTTAATAAATACTATTTAATTTGTATTGATATGGTGGAATTAACTCAGTTATTATTATTTATTTGGTATAAAACAACTAGTAAGAGAGAAATAGCGTTTAAAGACGGCACAGTTTTTAGAGGTTAAATACTATTGTTTTATTTTGTAAATGCTTGATGCATTTATTTAATGGGTTTAATTTTTGAAAACCCGTATCTGCTGTTTAAATTTGTCAGGTTATTCTCTTTCTGTGTTGCGGGGGCGGGGGGGTAGTTGAACTCCCGTAACCCCTCTCGCACCTTGGTACAGCCTTTGAAACTGGCATGTACTCCAGGTGAAATCATTCGGAGTAGCCTATCTAGTAGGTCATATCGCTATCCGCTGTGATGATAAGAAGACGCCACAGATAACCGAAACGCCTGACTTTGTGATAACTCAGTAAAACACTCATGACAGGCTTTATGAAAGCTATGAAAATACTTCTTTGTAGCAATTGAATTGTCAACTGGAGAAACTAACTACGGTAATTTAAGTCAAATTTTGAGATTTCCCATATTTGATGGAATTTGAAAAACTGTCTTCAGCCAATCGTCCAAATCCCAGTTCTCCGAACGTTATTAACAGAGCATAGTTTAGGTGTTGATCGGCAGAATACAGCCGCTTGTCAATATAGTGAAAACAATGTGACAGCGAAATTTACTGATGGACATCCATGTAATGTTAGGTTTTGGAAATGGGGGCTCAAGTTTCCTTCCTTAGAAAAGAAATCTGATTCTTAGGAGACTGTAGGAAGAAGAGCGCGCTAAGGAAGTTGTCCTCGTAGGAGACTGTAGGAGACTGTAGTAAGAACAGTGCGCTAAGGAAGTTGTCCTTGTAGGAGACTGTAGGAGACTGTAGTAAGAACAGTGCGCTAAGGAAGTTGTCCTTGTAGGAGACTGTAGTAAGAACAGTGCGCTAAGGAAGTTGTCCTTGTAGGAGACTGTAGTAAGAACAGTGCGCTAAGGAAGTTGTCCTTGTAGGAGACTGTAGGAGACTGTAGGAAGAAGAGCGCGCTAAGGAAGTTGTCCTTGTAGGAGACTGTAGTAAGAACAGTGCGCTAAGGAAGTTGTCCTTGTAGGAGACTGTAGGAGACTGTAGGAGACTGTAGGAAGAAGAGCGCGCTAAGGAAGTTGTCCTTGTAGGAGACTGTAGTAAGAACAGTGCGCTAAGGAAGTTGTCCTTGTAGGAGACTGTAGGAGACTGTAGGAGACTGTAGGAAGAAGAGCGCGCTAAGGAAGTTGTCCTTGTAGGAGACTGTAGGAGACTGTAGTAAGAACAGTGCGCTAAGGAAGTTGTCCTTGTAGGAGACTGTAGGAGACTGTAGGAGACTGTAGGAAGAAGAGCGCGCTAAGGAAGTTGTCCTTGTAGGAGACTGTAGGAGACTGTAGTAAGAACAGTGCGCTAAGGAAGTTGTCCTTGTAGGAGACTGTAGGAAGAACAGTGCGCTAAGGAAGTTGTCCTTGTAGGAGACTGTAGGAAGAACAGTGCGCTAAGGAAGTTGTTCTTGTAGGAGACTGTAGGAGACTGTAGGAGACTGTAGTAAGAACAGTGCGCTAAGGAAGTTGTCCTTGTAGGAGACTGTAGTAAGAACAGTGCGCTAAGGAAGTTGTCCTTGTAGGAGACTGTAGGAGACTGTAGGAAGAAGAGCGCGCTAAGGAAGTTGTCCTTGTAGGAGACTGTAGGAAGAACAGTGCGCTAAGGAAGTTGTCCTTGTAGGAGACTGTAGGAAGAACAGTGCGCTAAGGAAGTTGTTCTTGTAGGAGACTGTAGGAGACTGTAGGAGACTGTAGTAAGAACAGTGCGCTAAGGAAGTTGTCCTTGTAGGAGACTGTAGGAAGAACAGTGCGCTAAGGAAGTTGTTCTTGTAGGAGACTGTAGGAGACTGTAGGAGACTGTAGTAAGAACAGTGCGCTAAGGAAGTTGTCCTTGTAGGAGACTGTAGTAAGAACAGTGCGCTAAGGAAGTTGTCCTTGTAGGAGACTGTAGGAGACTGTAGGAAGAAGAGCGCGCTAAGGAAGTTGTCCTTGTAGGAGACTGTGGGAGACTGTAGGAGACTGTAGTAAGAACAGTGCGCTAAGGAAGTTGTCCTTGTAGGAGACTGTAGTAAGAACAGTGCGCTAAGGAAGTTGTCCTTGTAGGAGACTGTGGGAGACTGTAGGAAGAAGAGCGCGCTAAGGAAGTTGTCCTTGTAGGAGACTGTAGGAGACTGTAGGAGACTGTAGGAAGAAGAGCGCGCTAAGGAAGTTGTTCTTGTAGGAGACTGTAGGAGACTGTAGGAGACTGTAGTAAGAACAGTGCGCTAAGGAAGTTGTCCTTGTAGGAGACTGTAGTAAGAACAGTGCGCTAAGGAAGTTGTCCTTGTAGGAGACTGTAGGAGACTGTAGGAGACTGTAGTAAGAACAGTGCGCTAAGGAAGTTGTCCTTGTAGGAGACTGTAGGAGACTGTAGGAGACTGTAGGAAGAACAGTGCGCTAAGGAAGTTGTCCTTGTAGGAGACTGTAGGAGGAACAGTGCGCTAAGGAAGTTGTCCTTGTAGGAGACTGTAGGAGACTGTAGGAGACTGTAGGAGGAACAGTGCGCTAAGGAAGTTGTCCTTGTAGGAGACTGTAGGAAGAAGAGCGCGCTAAGGAAGTTGTCCTTGTAGGAGACTGTAGGAGGAACAGTGCGCTAAGGAAGTTGTCCTTGTAGGAGACTGTAGGAGACTGTAGGAAGAAGAGCGCGCTAAGGAAGTTGTCCTTGTAGGAGACTGTAGGAGACTGTAGGAGGAACAGTGCGCTAAGGAAGTTGTCCTTGTAGGAGACTGTAGTAAGAACAGTGCGCTAAGTAAGTTGTCCTTGTAGGAGACTGTAGGAGACTGTAGGAGGAACAGTGCGCTAAGGAAGTTGTCCTTGTAGGAGACTGTAGGAGACTGTAGGAAGAAGAGCGCGCTAAGGAAGTTGTCCTTGTAGGAGACTGTAGGAGACTGTAGGAGGAACAGTGCGCTAAGGAAGTTGTCCTTGTAGGAGACTGTAGTAAGAACAGTGCGCTAAGTAAGTTGTCCTTGTAGGAGACTGTAGGAGACTGTAGGAAGAAGAGCGCGCTAAGGAAGTTGTCCTTGTAGGAGACTGTAGGAGACTGTAGGAGACTGTAGTAAGAACAGTGCGCTAAGTAAGTTGTCCTTGTAGGAGACTGTAGGAGACTGTAGGAAGAAGAGCGCGCTAAGGAAGTTGTCCTTGTAGGAGACTGTAGGAGACTGTAGGAGACTGTAGGAAGAAGAGCGCGCTAAGGAAGTTGTCCTTGTAGGAGACTGTAGTAAGAACAGTGCGCTAAGGAAGTTGTCCTTGTAGGAGACTGTAGGAGACTGTAGTAAGAACAGTGCGCTAAGGAAGTTGTCCTTGTAGGAGACTGTAGGAGACTGTAGGAGGAACAGTGCGCTAAGGAAGTTGTCCTTGTAGGAGACTGTGGGAGACTGTAGGAAGAAGAGCGCGCTAAGGAAGTTGTCCTTGTAGGAGACTGTGGGAGACTGTAGGAAGAAGAGCGCGCTAAGGAAGTTGTCCTTGTAGGAGACTGTAGGAGACTGTAGGAAGAAGAGCGCGCTAAGGAAGTTGTCCTTGTAGGAGACTGTGGGAGACTGTAGGAAGAAGAGCGCGCTAAGGAAGTTGTCCTTGTAGGAGACTGTAGGAGACTGTAGGAAGAAGAGCGCGCTAAGGAAGTTGTCCTTGTAGGAGACTGTGGGAGACTGTAGGAAGAAGAGCGCGCTAAGGAAGTTGTCCTTGTAGGAGACTGTGGGAGACTGTAGGAAGAAGAGCGCGCTAAGGAAGTTGTCCTTGTAGGAGACTGTGGGAGACTGTAGGAAGAAGAGCGCGCTAAGGAAGTTGTCCTTGTAGGAGACTGTGGGAGACTGTAGGAAGAAGAGCGCGCTAAGGAAGTTGTCCTTGTAGGAGACTGTGGGAGACTGTAGGAAGAAGAGCGCGCTAAGGAAGTTGTCCTTGTAGGAGACTGTAGGAGACTGTAGGAAGAAGAGCGCGCTAAGGAAGTTGCTCTTGTAGGAGACTGTGGGAGACTGTAGGAAGAAGAGCGCGCTAAGGAAGTTGTCCTTGTAGGAGACTGTAGTAAGAACAGTGCGCTAAGGAAGTTGTCCTTGTAGGAGACTGTAGGAGGAACAGTGCGCTAAGGAAGTTGTCCTTGTAGGAGACTGTAGGAGACTGTAGGAAGAAGAGCGCGCTAAGGAAGTTGTCCTTGTAGGAGACTGTGGGAGACTGTAGGAAGAAGAGCGCGCTAAGGAAGTTGTCCTTGTAGGAGACTGTGGGAGACTGTAGGAAGAAGAGCGCGCTAAGGAAGTTGTCCTTGTAGGAGACTGTGGGAGACTGTAGGAAGAAGAGCGCGCTAAGGAAGTTGTCCTTGTAGGAGACTGTGGGAGACTGTAGGAAGAAGAGCGCGCTAAGGAAGTTGTCCTTGTAGGAGACTGTGGGAGACTGTAGGAAGAAGAGCGCGCTAAGGAAGTTGTCCTTGTAGGAGACTGTGGGAGACTGTAGGAAGAAGAGCGCGCTAAGGAAGTTGTCCTTGTAGGAGACTGTGGGAGACTGTAGGAAGAAGAGCGCGCTAAGGAAGTTGTCCTTGTAGGAGACTGTGGGAGACTGTAGGAAGAAGAGCGCGCTAAGGAAGTTGTCCTTGTAGGAGACTGTGGGAGACTGTAGTAAGAACAGTGCGCTAAGGAAGTTGTCCTTGTAGGAGACTGTAGGAGACTGTAGGAAGAAGAGCGCGCTAAGGAAGTTGTCCTTGTAGGAGACTGTGGGAGACTGTAGGAAGAAGAGCGCGCTAAGGAAGTTGTCCTTGTAGGAGACTGTAGTAAGAACAGTGCGCTAAGGAAGTTGTCCTTGTAGGAGACTGTAGGAGACTGTAGGAAGAAGAGCGCGCTAAGGAAGTTGTCCTTGTAGGAGACTGTGGGAGACTGTAGGAAGAAGAGCGCGCTAAGGAAGTTGTCCTTGTAGGAGACTGTGGGAGACTGTAGGAAGAAGAGCGCGCTAAGGAAGTTGTCCTTGTAGGAGACTGTGGGAGACTGTAGGAAGAAGAGCGCGCTAAGGAAGTTGTCCTTGTAGGAGACTGTGGGAGACTGTAGGAAGAAGAGCGCGCTAAGGAAGTTGTCCTTGTAGGAGACTGTGGGAGACTGTAGGAAGAAGAGCGCGCTAAGGAAGTTGTCCTTGTAGGAGACTGTAGGAGACTGTAGGAAGAAGAGCGCGCTAAGGAAGTTGCTCTTGTAGGAGACTGTGGGAGACTGTAGGAGGAACAGTGCGCTAAGGAAGTTGTCCTTGTAGGAGACTGTGGGAGACTGTAGGAAGAAGAGCGCGCTAAGGAAGTTGTCCTTGTAGGAGACTGTAGGAGACTGTAGGAAGAAGAGCGCGCTAAGGAAGTTGCTCTTGTAGGAGACTGTAGGAAGAACAGTTCGCTATGGACGTTGCTCTTGCTTTATCAACTTCAAGAAATCAAGTAATTTGAAAAGGAAGATGTGATAACACTCCCGCTCGTCGATGGGTTAACATCTTACAAGGGAAGATTCAAAGACGTCATAACGCAACGTATGTCAAGTTTCGTATCGAAACATCGTGGACTAAAAATCAGCTGCGAGTTTTAAGTGGAAGTTTCGAGACGCACAGTGGCAGGAAGGAGCTCACGGTGCGGTAATTCATGCAGCTTACCTTTCGTGAAACTACTCACACAACTGGATGTTTCTTACTCTGCGGTTCTCCGTATACTTCGAAGTGGATTTCGAAAACTTCCAGTTAAAACTCGAAGTTAATTTCAGTCGTTTCTCGGTTGGTAGATGGTATTAGCGATGCGACCCCACCAGAGCTTTCTTTGTAAGAGGAGAACGTGAAGCAATCATTCCAACTTTGATGAACAGTTTCCTACAGCTTACCCATCTACTGGAATGCCCATTTTAAGATGATCGTTAGAAGATAGTGATTTGATATGTGCCGAGCCAAGTTCTCCTATAACGAAATATCTTTGTCCGGCTCCATGGCTAAATGGTCACAGGGGTCCCGGGTTTGGTTCCCGGCAGGGTCGGGAATTTTAACCATCAATGGTTAATTTCGCTGGCACGGGGCTGGGTGTTTGTGTCCTCTTCATCATTTCATCCTCATCACGACGCGCAGGTCGCCTACGGGAGTCAAATCAAAAGATCTGCATCTGGCGAGCCGAACTTGTCCTTTTCATTTCATTTCACTAAATAATGATGAATGATGAATTTGATGTAATCGTTGTTCCTGTATACGACTGCGATATTTGGATGTTCGACTGAACATTTGATCTCTTCCCTTTGTTTTTTCTTTTTGTTTTTTTTTGTTTTTTCGGTTTAAGTTCTCTATGTTGCCGTTTTAATTTACATATATTTATATATTTATATATATTTCCTTTTCGAGTTCCCAACGCTATTTGACGGCCAGCCCTCTGTGGATCAGATGGACCCTCCAGCTACGGACAATCTAGCGCGCGAACCTTTTCTTGAGCCCTGAGCTCCATAGTGCTGAATGGGAACTAGGGCCCAAGAAAAAGGTTCGCGTACGATACAATCGAACGAGCAGATGGTGTCGCCTGCGCATTGAAGCTCAGGCCAAAAGAGTGTTAACACGCGAGAGGTCGTGCCCGCACTTTCCAAATATTTGTTAATAATTTCGTTGCTAGCCGCTGTAGGGCGCTCGTGTCATCCCTCTCTACCGCCTGCTGCGTTCCGGAGCATCTGCCGCCTTCATGCGACCCCTCGCGTAGTGCATTCTTACATGACTGCATTTCCAAGAAAGTTTCTTAAGTAAAGTTCATGAGGTTTATGGTAGTTTTCAGTGAAGTTTGGTGCTGTAGTTTTATCTTGAATTGTGACCAAATCATTCATTGAAATGTACAAATGGAAACGTTGCGGGAATTTGCTCACGCGCGACTTCTCTTGTCCTTTAAAAACTCTCGTAACTTTACCAGATTTTGCGACAAAATTAATTAATTTTTTACATTGAGAAAATATTGTTCCTGGGTAATTATGTTAGTACTAGTCGAAAGGCAGTTACACAGGGTAGCTATTTTTATCAGAGCATTCACCGCCAAAGGAAAATAGCAGCTCATTAAAATATGAAGCGTGAGCAATTTGCCTTCGCGCGACCTCCCGCGTGTTAATATTATTCATTTTCATGGAAGAGATTATTATTTCAGTCAGTCCTTACTGTGTTGTTAACGTTGTGGACTGGGGCGGATGACCTTCGATGTTAGGCCCCTTAAAACAACAATCATCATCATCATCATCATCATCATCATCATAATGTTGTGGACTACAATATTTGCTCGTTAATCAAAAGGCTAATAAAATGTAGCCATGTTCATACGGGGTGAGGGCATATGACGCTGTTGGTGGTGATTCGTCCGTCGGGTGGGGACGGTAAGCCTTGAACAGACCGCCTGTGCTATTCGACAGCAGCAGGCTATGCGCCGGCATCGGGTTTCCCACTCTCCCTTCCTTCTATTCTATATCGTATCATTCATTTAATCTTATTAACTCCTCTGATGAGGTTGACGGCAGGAAGGGCATCTGGTCGTAATAATCGCTATGATGGTTCAAGGGTAGGACAACAATCAGTAATAAGAGGTACATCTTGAATGTCAATGATTCTCTAATTGATGTCTGATATGCACATTCGACAATAAAACTGTGGAAGACTTTCTCTTCTCTAAACAGAAGCTGCATTGGCTGTCCCTGGTTCTAGAACAGATGTGAGTGTGTCAACTCGGAACTAAATATCTTCATAAAGAAAAGCACTCCACTCGCATCAGGCAACAGTCTAGAAATAGTTA
This sequence comes from Anabrus simplex, assembly GCF_040414725.1. Taxonomy (NCBI): domain Eukaryota; kingdom Metazoa; phylum Arthropoda; class Insecta; order Orthoptera; family Tettigoniidae; genus Anabrus; species Anabrus simplex. The sequence goes on from NC_090267.1 coordinate 15,612,338, forward strand.
TGTGATGTGCTCCACAAACAACGCGAGAGCGTGTTCTGTTATTTGCAGTCAGCCTTGACTTCTCACCACTCTCTCTAAAGCCAACATTATTATTCTATAAATTCGCTCGATAATTTAGCGAAAATATGACAAGCAAACACGTCAGACAAAAAAAGAGAAGATATTAAAAAACTTGTTTATTATAATTCACTTGAATAAGACTATTTTAACCACATACTAGCACATAATTATTTCCAAATTAGCATTTACGACAGTGAACTTAACCTTGTTGGAGCCAGGAGCCGATCCGGTCGTCCGCTCACCACCAGCTGCACGAGGCCAGAGCTCCGCCTCCACTGTACTACTGTAAAGTGCCAGGCCGTTTTTAGTGGAGATATATGTATTTTAAAATTCGCGTATGTCTACCGGTGTATGGCAAATATCGGCAAGAAATTTTCTACATGCCGACTACATAGAATAAACAACTGAATCAGAGTGATACATAGAATTAAAAACGTTTTATTATTGGTATTATGGTTGTCGATAACGTTCATTTTTGATGCATTTTCTCTCCCAATATGTACTTTGAAAAATCATTTTCGATACAGAAGAATATATGTAATGATGTAGAATGTATTTCTATGTGTATGTATGTTCAGTCTTCAGCCCTAAGGCTGGATGGATCCTCAACAGCTCTGTCATCAGCTGTCATACATGCCCTAGGCTTCAGTGAAGAGGCGTACTAGGAAAATGAGGAGTGAGGTAGTTTCCCGTTGCTTTCCTCACTGAGCCAGAAGTTGCTGTTACATATCAGTGTTGTTACATATCAGTGTGCCAAGCCCACTGAAATGCATACACCAACCGACCCTGTGAGCAATATTTTCACACCATTCATAGCAGGGACTGGCAGCATAAGGAATGGCATTACTAGCATCGCTCATACCTCAGTCACTTTCATATTGTCAAAGCCAAGGATAAGACAGAGACAGATCAATGAAAGTAACAAAATTGCTCTAGCCCACACCAGAAGACATAGTGCACTGTAAACACTAGGTCCTGCCAGCAAAGGCAAGTATTTCTATGTATAATTCTATAAAATAATTACTTTGAACGACAAAAATAAAAACATAAAAAGTTAAAATTCTAGCGTATGTTCGCGTATATATCGACGTACGGCAAATACTAACAAGAAATTTTCTACGTGCGGACTGCATAGTATGAAAATAATGCTGAATTATTAAACAATAAAATAATAATAGATGACATTATTTTTTTTTTTTCAAGGAAAACCTTTTCTCGTTTTCGGTTTCGATGTCTATTTGAAAAAGAACATTTTACAATACACAGTATATGCGTAATTAAATATCTAAGGCGCCAAAGCATCGATGGGCCTTGGCCAACGAAGCGACCGCTGTTCTGTCCAAAGACCTGCAGATTACGAGGTGAGGCATGGTCAGTGAGACGAATTCTCTCGTTTTCTAAACCAAGGTTGCCTCTCACCCGCAGATATCTCCTCAATTGTAATAAATTAGGGTCACTTAGGTTGAGTAGACCTTGAACCAACCCTCAGGCCCAGGTAAACATCCTTGTCCTGGCCGGCAATCGAACCCATGACCTCCGGGTGAGAGGCAGGCACGCTACACTTAACCCGCGAGCACCGGCATTTACGTAATGACAGATAATTTATTTCTGAACAGAATTCTAAACAATAATATACTCTCAACGAGAAAAAGAAAAACAATAAGAATACGAATTCAAATATAGTATGTCGCTAGTAGAAAGAAGGAAAATGACAAAACAAATTTACCCACCGAAAATTGTTGAGATGAAGGCTTATTACCAGCTATTTCTAATGTTGTTCAAAGTTTGAGACCACTGTTGAAGCACTTAGGGGTATGGTCGTTTATTTATACTGACACTAATCACTTATCACTAACATTAATAGGACCAATAAAGGGAAAAACAATATTTAAGCTTAACGTAACTTTATAACCATGTTTTATTGAAATAGAACTTTAAATATATACTTTTGCTTTGTTTATTCAGGGCATTTGCAAAGAGCTGCACATTTAAGGCCTGTTTTCACATGTAGGACTGTGCTTCGACCGTGCTGTGTCGTCCGCAATCGCCAAACAGTATAAACCATTCCATTTACATTGAACAGCAGTTGAGTATTTTCACATGTAGGACTGTGTCCCTACCGTGCTGGTACTGTGCTGTCATGGATCGCCAAGCAGAGCGATTACGGCCCACACAGTCGTCGCCTGGTCTCAGCACAGTACCACATGTGAAAATTAGAAACGGTCGCCCTAGTGTCGCCAAGCCGGACTTCCGTCTTATTTCGGTGGTAATCGGAAGCACTCGGTCGTACGTGATCCAGTGACCAACGAGCACAGAATAACATAGAGTGCGCAATGCACTGTCTGAGTACTGTGCTCGTTGGTTGAGATACATTGTGTGATAGTTTGCAGTAGTAGGTGTGGCGCAGTTGTCTTCCTTAAAAATAGACGAACAAGTGATAATTTTAGTTCAACAACATGAATGCCTTTATACTTATTCTTCTTTTGTTGTAAAACAATGTACGCTGCGCAGGCAATAACTACGTCTTCTTCGTTCGGATCCATGTCTCCAACTTGTGAGCACAGATGCAATGAACAAGGACCACATGACCACAGCACAGTCGCAGCACAGTCCTACATGTGAAAACAGACCTTTAGTGCGCAGGCCTTACTCGCACTTGGCGCACATCATCACCATCATAGGCCTCAGCTACCATGCGCAGGCATTTCGTCATTATTGCCCATTCATAGGTAATAGATACTTCAGCCCACGCGAAATACCCAAGCATAGGCTTTTGCTTGAGACTTACCTGTTTTCACAGCTTCGAGAAGTTCTTTTCCGTTGCAAGATTTTAGAAATGCATACTCCAATTTGTAGTAAAATGCACAAATACATCACCTTTCAGCATTGCCAATTTTATGGTTACACTGACCACGCAACATGCATTCTCAAAAGTACTCTAGTAACTGCTAACATGAAGTCCACTTGAGAATTTCAGTCGAACATAGGGAGCTAACCCTGACTCAGGGTGTGAAGTGTGTTGATACAGATATGGGTGGTATAAACTACAGCTCCCTGCAAGATTTTTATTTAAAGAAGTCCAGATTGTTTGTGTTTATTAGAAGTCAATGAGACCTCACCTCGTTGGTTAAAGGATATAATAAGAACATTAAAAACAGCACTGCAAAATCGATAGCAGGCTTATATTAAATGTAAATATTAGTGGTAAATACTCCATAATTTTAGATTGGTTGTTCATTAACTGTTGGTGGGACTCAAATTCAAAGCCTGACGAAGGAGATCTTAATATTTGAGCCTGATGAAAATCCGTTTGATTCGAGTCCTATTTTATTGGACGATTTATTTCCCGTATTGGAAAATATAATTATCTACAGTAGAGGCGTCATGCTTTGAGGAGATTGAAGCCTAAACAGCTGGGTCACACGACACCGTGCAAGTGAATCAGGGACTAAAGTCACTGATAACGTGGAAGTAAACGTACTGACCGACTCCAGCACACCCAATGAATGACTGTACATTTATTAGAGTCAGTTCATACTAATGTTTACGAAACTAATATAAGACATTGTACGAAACAGTACGGAGTGGCGCCTCATATCAGTTCTAACATAGAGGTAACTACAGCCTACCTGCAGTTACCAGTCGTTGCGCAGATAACTGTAAAGAAGCCGATAACTGTTAGTAGTATGAGCGGCCACCTCCCCCTCAGGCTCTCGGGAGAAGCCACCACCTCATTGACTGCGAGCCCAACCTCACATCCGCCATCTTGGAGGGACTTGACCTTACTTTTTACGCACAAGACAGCAAGCCTAACCTCATGGAGGTGCCTAACCTCAGTTTTACGGCCGGATGCACTTCTCGACGCTATCTTGAGTAGTAGGGCATTCTCGAAACGTTATTTTGAGTAGTAGGGCAATGGAGATTAGCATAAAAGAGCACACCTAACCGCATGGAGGAACCTAATATCAGTTTTACGGCCGGATGCCCTTCCCGACGCCAATTGCACAAGATGGCGAATATACACCGCTCCTTATGAGACACCTTAACGGCGCTTACGCAAGTTGGCTGCTGCTATCAGGAGACTCCCTTGGAACGCTTGCGCAAGATGGCGGCTATGCACAGACTCTAATGAGACAGCCACAGGCGATTGCACAAGGTGGCGACTATACATGGGCTCTTATGGAGAAAGATGATGGCTCTGGACGCCTGTGTAAGATGGCGAATATACACAAGGCTTATATGGAGAAAGCTAGCTTACAGGCTACTGCGCAAGATGGCGGCTCTACACAGGCTAGTATGAGGCTAACTCGTAGAACGTGGGTCAGAGCAAGATCGCGGCTATACATAGGCTCTTATGGAGAAACCTGGCACAGGGGTGACATAGGAATTAAGGTAACGGCCATAAGGCTGATTGCGCAAGATGGCGGCCGCGTACAACTTCCTAGTGCTAGGGACCCCGAAGCAAGATCGTCGCAGTACATTGGTTATATGAGACTAACTGTGGACTAGGAGCTAATGGCGATACATTGTTCTTATAGGCCTAACACTCCAGAGCTGCCTCAGGGGCCCACAACTTGTAAGTTAGGATACATTAGTTTGATTATCTTAACATTCGAGAAATGAGACAAGGGCTACTATGCAAGATGACTGCTATACTGTATTCGTATAGACCAGATGGCGAATGCTCTTATGGAGAAAGCTGGCTGAGGAGGCCTACGGCACAAGATGGCTGCTATACATGGGCTTTTATGACTTCTTCCTCCTCTGTTAAGGCATAGCTTTATGTCTTCATCAAACAAGTTTAAACATGCATTCTACTGCACAAGATGGCGAGCCGCCTTCCTTCTCCTTCTCATCCGTATACCAAAAGGGCACTTCCTCCTAGCAAAAAGGCAAAAGGGCAAAAAGAGTACCTCCTCATCTGTAGGACAAAATGGCTCCTCTTCCTGGCAAATGGGCTGCTCCTCCTCCTGGCCAAAGGACTCCTCTTTACAGTTACTGAGGTGAGCTCTGTCCTTCCTCTTACAGACAGATGCTTTCCTCAATAAAACGTTACATTACAAACAAATATACTTACGTTATCCTCGTCGCGTAAGTTTTTCGATTGAGGAGAAAGCGGTAGGAGGAGGAGGCGCTAAGGAGAAGGTAATACTTTCTTTCTCAGCATGCAAAAATATTGCAGGATAAGCAAATGCTGTATTCGACAAGACAGAACAGGTTCAATGTAGTTACAGAATGCAATTGTAAAAATATAGAATTGACATGCTGTATGTATGACAAAACATGTTGACTATTAAACAGAAAACTTTTATCACTACTGTGCTTCGTCAAGACAAGTTACAAATAGCACACGCTAAAATTGATTGTAGAACAAGACTAAACTTGTTGCCTATCAGTGTTCAGAACAGAAAAATTTATAACGCAAAATTTACAAGATTAATCTCTCTGTTGATACAATCGCACTCTTATGCAGTCAGCGCGCACACACAGAATTGCAAATGTTGTATATCTCTATCCGACATATTTCTTCTTAATCACCGCAGATAAAATTATTTTACTACTTTGCAGAGGATACCTTTGTCCTAATGAGATACATTTTGCGGGATTCGAACACATGCAACAGAAAAATCTGTATAGATTTCGAACTCTGATTTAGTTACAATAGAAAAACATAGATTCAAATCCTGTTCTCTTATCGCAAACATGGAAAGTGAAATTAAACAAAACGCCTAGGGCTATAAGAAATACATTGGTTACATTTAAGCCCCTAGCAGTTGAACAAGTTATCGTATAAACATGTAACATGAAATATCGGTTCGGGGACATAGTGTTTCAATCTGTTAGCATGGGTTACAAGCATGTAGCTCATGCAGAAAGTAAAATTAGCAGAACGCTAGTGCTATAAGAAATACACTGATAATATTTAAGTCCCCCAGCAGTCGAACAAATTATCAGACAAACATACAACATGAAATTTCAGTTCGGAGAATTATTGTTTCAATCTGTTGGGATGGGTTACAAGCATGTAGCTTATGTGGAAAGTAAAATTAAACAGAACGCTGGTGCTATAGGATACACACTGATTACATTTAGGCCCCCTAGCAGTCGAACAAATTATCAGACAAACATGTAACATGAAATTTCAGTTTGGAAATATATTATTTCAATCCGTTGGCATAGGTTACAAGCACGTAGCTTGTGCAGGAGAGGGCTACTATGCAAGATGATTGTAAAATGCTGAATCGAAAAAATAGACCTGCTACACACGTGATAATATGGAAAGGAAACCAGCGGTCACGTTTTATCAGAAGGGCAAAAGGATGAAAGGACTCTTCCTGCTCCTCCTCCTGAGCGCGTCCTCCTCCTCCTCATTCTCTACCACCAAACCTCGCCCTCCACCTCCTAGAAGGAATTACCTGAAGTTGGTACATTTTTAACAGCTGCAACACCCTCATCGATTGTTATCAGCAAGAACGCTTCTACTTTGTTAGATGTAGCAAAATAATATCTATTGGTAAATGGTTTTGTGTTAAGAATCGAGGAAATTTATGCAACACGTAACAGGGAATGGGACTCCGGGGTCACGTCTTATCAGAATTACCTAATAGAGAATAAAATCCCCGACCTATTAGCGGTGCAATGAGTTGTGTTTTTCTAACAGAAATCAGTATCTGCTTGTTAGTTTTTAGAGTTTGGAACACCGAACTTCTGATTTTAACATTTCGTGCTTATAGATTTGAACTCTAGAGACTTTCAATTACCTACTGTAATGTTGACTTCACTTAGAGATTAAAACTTTGTGTTCAGAACCAAAAAATTCATGCCACAGAAAATATTGAAAGGGAAAAGAACATTTCTGCATTTAACACACACAGAACATTCGAAGTAAATATTTGCATGCAGCGAGCTGGCTGGCTCGCGACCGGAAATAAGCGTTAAATTACTAATGACACAGCAGTGTGCGTTGAGTGCATGTCCTGGCTTACAGAGGAATATTGTACCGAGTTAAGATTACGTGGAATTTTACAAATTGCCCGCTACTACGTGCCTAAGGTGGCAACAGTGAGGTTTAACTCCGTCAAGATGGCAGCAGTGAGGTTAGCGATGTTCTGTTGTTTAAAATTCCGCGCCACCACGTGCATAAGGTGGCAGCAATGAGATTTAGCGTCGTGAAGATGGCAGCGGTGAGGTTAGCGATGCTCTATTGTCCTTAAAAGTGAGGTTAGGGTCCGTCAAGATGACAGCTGACAAAAACGTGCGTGGCTTTGTTGACAAAGAAGTGCACGTGGTCGCGGCATCACGGTAAAGTGGTATGCTGCGTCACGCCTGCGTAGTTAGAACTCATTAAAAACCACATAGATTTTAAATTTCGCACCTACGTCGTTAAGTTCGTGCTCGTAGGTCATGCTAAGATAGCAGCACATACACATGTGATTGTTGCACGCTCTAGTGGAAGAAGTTTAGTATGATAGTTGATGCATGCAAAATCGGTAGGTGATGCGTACACGCTGTTAAACACTGCTATTCTTAATGCTGCTCTTAACGACGTAGAGCGCGGAATTTAAAATGTATGTGGTGTTTGACGAGTTCTAACTACGCAGGTGTGGATTTTTAACTTCGAGTGCTGACGCAGCATACCACGTGACCGTGACTTCGCGACCACGTGCTCTTGTTTGTAAACAAAGCCACGCGCTTTTTTACAGCTGTCATCTTGACGGACCCTAACCTCACTTTTAAGAACAATAGAGCATCGCGAACCTCACTGCTGCCATCTTCACGACGCTAAACCTCATTGTTGTCACCTTATGCACGTGGTGGCGTGGAATTTTAAACAACAGAACATCGCTAACCTCACTGCTGCCATCTTGACGGGGTTAAACCTCACTGTTGCCACCTTAGACACGTAGTAGCGGGCAATTTAAAAAATCCACGTAATCTTTACTCGGTACAATATTCCTCTGAAAGCCACGACATGCAGTCGACACACACTGCTGTGTCATTAGTAATTTAACGCTTATTTCCGGTCGCGAGCCAGCCAGCTCGCTGCATGCAAATATTTACTTTGAATGTTCTGCGTGTGTTAAATGCAGATCTGTTCTTTTCCCTTTCAATATTTTGTGTAGCATGACATTTTTTGGTTCTGAACACAAAGTTTTAATCTCTAAGTGAAATCAATATTACAGTAGGTAATTGAAAGTCTCTAGAGTTGAAATCTATAAGCATGAAATGTTAAAATCAGAAGTTCGGTGTTCCAAACACTAAAAACTATCAAGCAGATACTGATTTCTGTTAGAAAAAACGCAACTCATTGCACCAATATTAGGTCGGGGATTTTACCCTTTATTAGGTAATTATGATAAGACGTGACCCCTAAGTTCCATTCCCTGTTATGTGTTGCATAAATTTCCTCGATTCTTAACACAAAACCATTTACCAATAGAGATAAATTTGCTACATCTAACAAAGTAGAAGCGTTCTTGCTGATAACAATCGATGAGGGTGTTGCTGCTGTTAAAAATGTACCAACTTCAGGTAATTCCTTCTAGGAGGTGGAGGGCGAGGTTTGGTGGTAGGGAAGGAGGAGGAGGAGGAGGAGGACGCGCTCAGGAGGTGGAGGAGGAAGAGTCCTTTCATCCTTTTGGCCTTCTGATAAAACGTGACCCCTGGTTTCCTTTCCATATTATCACGTGTGTAGCACGACTATTTTTTCGATTCAGCATTTTACAAACATCTTGCATAGTAGCCCTCTCCTGCACAAGCTACGTGCTTGTAACCTATGCCAACGGATTGAAATAATATGTTTCCGAACTGAAATTTCAAGTTACATGTTTATCTGATAATTTGTTCGAATTATTATAGCACTAGCGTTCTGTTTGATTTTACTTTCCGCATGAGCTACATGCTTGTAACCCATGGCAGCAGATTGAAACAATATGTTTCCGAACCGATATTTCATGTTACATGTTTATGCGATAACTTGTTCGACTGCTAGTGGCTTAAATGTAACCAATGTATTTCTTATAGCCCAGGAGGAGGAGCAGCCCATTTGCCAGGAAGACTAGCCATTTTGTCCTACAGATGAGGAGGTACTCTTTTTGCCCATTTGAACTTTTGCTAGGAAGAAGTACCCTTTTGCCCTTTTTGTATGCGGATGAGGAGGAGAAGGAGGGCGGTTCGCCATCCTGCGCAGTAGAATGGATTGTTTAAACTCGTTTGATAGAGACATAAAGCTATGCCTTAACAGAGGAGGAAGAGGAAGAAGAAGTCATAACAGCCTATGCATAGCAGCCATCTTGTACCGTAGCCTCTAACCTAGGTTTCTTCATAAGAGCCTGTGTATAGCCGCCATGTTGTGCAGTAGGCATCCTCAGTCAGCTTTCTCCATAAGAGCAGTCACCATCTGGTCTATACGAATAGAGTATAGCAGTTATCTTGCACAATAACCCTTGCCTCATTTCTCAAATTTCAGGCTGATAAAACTAATAGGTTATAAGTTACAAGTTGTGAGCCCCTGAGGCGAACCTATAGTTAAGGTCTATACAAATAGAGTATAGCAGTCATCTTGCATAGTAGCCCTTGTCTCATTTCTCGAATGTTAAGATAATCAAACTAATATATCATAAGTTACAAGTTGTGTAGAGTTAGGCCTATAAGAACAATGTATCGCCATTAGCTGCTAGTCCACAGTTAGTCTCATATAACGTATGTACTGCGACGATCTTGCTTCGGGGTCCCTAGCACTAGGAAGTTGTACGCGGCCGCCATCTTGCGCCATCAGCCTTAGGCCGTCACCTTAATTGCTATGTCACCCCTGTGCCAGGTTTCTCCATAAGAGCCTGTGTATAGCCGCGATCTTGCTCTGACCCACGTTCTACGAGTTAGCCTCATACTAGCCTGTGTAGAGCCACCACCTTACACAGGCGTCCATAGTCATCATCTTTCTCCATAAGAGCCCATGTAGGGTCGCCATCTTGTGCAATCGCCTATGGCTGTCTCATAAGAGCCTACGTATAGCCGCCATCTTGCGCCAGCATCCCTAGGGCGTCTCATAAGAACCCATGTATAGCAACCATCTTGCGCAAGCGTCCCTAGGGAGTCTCCTAAGTGCAGCAGCCATCTTGCCCAAGCGCCCTTAAGACGTCTCATAAGGAGATGCGTATATCCGCCATTTTGTGCAATTGGCGTCGGGAAGGGCATCCGGTCGTAAAACTGAGGTTAGGCCCTTCCATGAGCTTAGGCTTGCTGTCATGTGCGTAGAAAGTAAGGTTAAGCCCCTCCATGATGGCGCATGTGCGGTTGGGCTCGCTCTCTTAACCAGCGCAGACAATGAGTTGGAGGCCTCACCCGAGAGCCTGAGGGGGGGGGGGGTGGCCGCCGAACTGTCCACTGTTGTTTCGTAAACACATCACCATGTTACAGATAACTGTCATTCCAGAAATAACACAATACACGTTGCACAAAAGCACTGACAACATTTATAGCGAAATGTCATCACCATTTAGGCCTGCATCGAAATAAGCCGCTAATTTACTGAGCGAGTCGGCCGTGTGGTTACGGTCACACAGTTGTGATCTTGCATTCGGGAGGCAGTGGGTTCAAATCCGACCGTCAGCAGTTCTGAAAATAGTTTCCCGTGATTTGCCATTTCCCAAGCAAGTGCTGGGACTGTACCTTAATTACAACCACTGCCCCTCCGTCGTCGAAAACCTTCCATGTGTTGGTGCGACTTTTAAACAAGACAGTAAGAAAACTTAAGGCACACATGTTAACCCGCGATCGCTGGTGTAACACCTCCTTGACGTGCTTGCTATGGCCTATTAAGACGCAGCAGCAGCAGAAAGTGAGATGAAATCCACCACGAAAGATCCGCCCACACTGCTAAGATTGCAACAGTCACGCTCTGGCGTCAGCTGAAGTTAAGTCTGCGTCGTGTACAGTCAATTTCTAGTTAGTTTTTCCTTATGAGTGTGAATTAAATATTGTTTATCAGTATGGTTCTGTTGTGTTGACTGTAGCTTTCGGTCTGTGCGTGTGTGGTGACAGGCAAGTCCATATATTTTTTATCACAAATGATGTGTTGTTTCCATCCTTACATAATTTTAACAGCGATCAGGGCCGTACCCAGAAAGTAACTAGTGTGGGGAGGGGGTTAGATGGGGATGAAAGTATCGACTACCCTATGTAGTAACTTGCTGCAGGGGATGCCAAATCAGACATTTCCCTCAAAAAACCCGATGACGAGAATAAGCTGGAATATAAAGATGCTTTGCTCCCGTGTGTCACAGAGTTATGTTGGAAAATTCTTATATTGGCGTGGTTTGAAAATGTCAAGCGCAATTATTCAATTGATGGCAGGAGAGGATATATTTAAATTTTATGACATCAGTTGCGAACAAAAGATTATGGAGTATATGCAAACAGATATGGACATACTAACATCATGGTGAACAATAAATAATTTAGTAATAAGCACCTCAAAAACAAAATACATGGTATTCCATAAACCAACACAAATAATCAATACCTGTAATATAGTAAAAATTGGCAATGAGCCCATTGAAAGAGTAAAGCAGTTTTCATATTTAGGCCTGGCTTTAGACAATAACTTAAGTTGGAATGAGCATATCTCAAATGTAAAGAAAAAAGTTATTAGTGTAATTGGAGTACTAAGAAGATTGAAGGACTGTGGAATAAACAACCAACAGTTAAGAAACATATATACCTCCCTCATACATTCACAGCTTATGTACATGAATATAATATGGGGAAATTGTACACAGGAACCTGTAATGCAACTAGAAATACTCCAAAAGAGAGTTTTAAAAATTATGTATGGATATGATTTGCTAAAACCATGTGTTCAAGTTTTTCAGGAAACAAACATATTACCAGTACAATTCCAGATTAAATACTCTCAAACTTTATTTATGTTCAGGTATAAAAATATTATGATTTCTGTTAATACAGAACTACGATACAGCAAGGACATTCACACCCATAACACAAGTTCAGCAAACCAGTCTTACTAAGATTCCAAAACACTACCAAATATGGTGTTAAAAGCATTTGTTATTGAGCAAGCGCAGCCTTTAACACTCTACCTCCCAAATTAAAACAAATCAATAAGTTGTACAGATTACGAAAGAAGTATGCAGGTACTTCCTTGAACAATATGTTGGAGAATAAATCGATAACCACTGTGTATTTTTCCACCTACGTTTAGTTTATTTTGAATATCTTCTTTTTTCCATGTAAAATAATGATATTATGATGTAAATCAATATTTGTAAAATATTCCTTGTTATATGTGTAGGCCTATGCCTTATCTGTTAACTGAAACTAAAAGCTGCCAAGCTGTGATTGAAAAGGGCAGTCCCTCCTTGAGCCACTAGCTCACTGGGACATTCTATAATAAATAAATAAATAAATAAATAAATAAATAAATAAATAAATAAATAAATAAATAAATAAATAAATAAATAAATAAATAAATAAATAAATAAATAAATAAAAATAAGTAAATAAATTCCGATTCAGATGCTCCAGCTAGTATATCTAGGAATACTCCACACATTTGTTCATCTCACTTAAACAACAATAATTCCGATCTGAGTAAAGTCTACCACGGGAGCCATGGCGAGTGATCGCGGCTTAATGTTCAGAGGTTCTTCAATGTTCACGTGGGAGCTGAGCTTGTGAAATGAATGTTCACTGCTCAAGATTGCAATTCTAGAATCGATCCGATGAACTTCTTTAATGAACTTGTTTTGTTCATGCTCAGAATATCTTTCAGCTTTTGCAGGACCTTAAATCCATAGAAGTTATTTGTTTTCCTACTTTCCAAGATCATGACATTTTGTGCATCACAAAATGATGGTTGACAAGGTTATTTCAATGTAACCGTAACCTGTGACTCAGATAGGTAAAATAACGTTCCAACATTCATTATACTTCTTACAATGTTGTGATGAGTTACAAAACGAACGTTTCTTGTAACTCTAGTGATAAAGAACTACGAGTAGCTCGAACACGCTTATAAATGCCTTATAATAAAGTTATTCAGACTGAACTTATTTGCATAATCACCATTATTATTATTATCATTGAACAATAGTTAGCCTACTAACTTCATGTCCCAATGACTATGTTGCTGTTGTTGTTGTTGTTGTTGTTTGAGTCATCAGTACATTCACTGGATAATGCAGCCTCCCTATCCTGAGTTAAACTTTCTATTTCTACGTAAATGCTACATCCTACATTTCCTCTTATCTGCGTGCCATATCCTTACCTTAGTTTATCTCTGCCGGTCTTACCACCAAAAACCAACTGAACAAGTCCTGGGTGTCTTAAGATGTGTCCTATCATTCCATCTCTTCTTCTGGTCAAATTTAGCCAAATCGATCTCCTCTCACCAATTACATTCATTCGTGATTCCATTTATCCATCTCACCTTCAGCATTCTTCTTTAACACCGCATTTCAAAAGCTTCTATTCTCTTTCTTTGTGAGCTAGTTATCGCCCACGTTTCACTCCCATACAATGCCACGCTCCACACGAAAGTCTTCAAAAACATATTTCTAATTCCTATATCAATGTTTGAAGTGAGCAAAGTTTCTTTTCTTAAGAAGGGCCTTCCTTGCTCGTGCAAGTCTGGATTTTATGTCCTCCTTACTTCTGCCATCCTTGCTCATTTAACCCAAGTAACAATATTCATCTGCTTCCTATAAGACTTAATTTCCTAGTCTAATATTTTCTGAATCACCTGCCTTCGTTCGACTGCACTCCATTACTTTTGTTTTGGACTCATTTATTTTCATCTTGTACTCCTTACCCAAGAGTTCGTCCATACCTTCCAGCAATTTCTCCAGATCTGCAGTCTGAGATAAAATAACAACATCATCAGCAAATCCCAGGGTTTTGATTTCCTCTCCTTAGATTGGAATTCGCTTCCCAAATTACTCTTTGATTTCCGTTACTGCCTGTTCAATATAAGCAGTGAAAGGGACGAGGGACAATCTGCAGCCTTGTCTCACTCCTTTCTGCATTGCTGCTTCCTTTTCGAGGCCCTCGATTCTTTTTACTGCAGACTGATTTTTAAACACATTGTAGCTAATACTTCGTTCTCGGTATCTGATCCCAATCACCTTCAGAATCTCAAATAGCTTGGTCAAGTCAACATTATCGAATGCCTTTTCTAGATCTGCGGACGGCATTTACGTGGGCTTCTCCTTAATTCAGTCCTCTAAGATCAAACGTAAAGTCGGGATTGCTTCACATGATCCTACATTTCTTCTGAAACCAAATTAGTCTTCTCCCAACTCAGTTTCAACTTGTCTTTCCAATCTTCTGTAAATAATACGTGTTAACATTTTGCAGGCGTGAGATACTAAACTAATGGTGCTTTAGTTTTCACACTTGTCAACACCGGCTTTCTTGGGAATATGTATAACACCATTCTGCCGAAAATCGGATGGCACTTCTCCCGCCTTATACATCTTACACACTAAATTGAATAACCTCGCCATGCTGGTTTCTCCTAACACAGTCAGTAATTCAATGACTAAGCAAATCTAAATCTGAAGATGAAGACACCAGAAATTTTCTAACACGAAATTAGATAAGCGGTTTTCTTTCTTGGTAGAAAGTAATCAAGTATACATACCGGTATTGCATTATTGTTGTTGACTTGATTAGGAAATTCATTAATACGTACTTTTCACTTAGGTAATTCTACAGGCGACTCTTACACTTGTTTACTATCTCCAGTTCATATCTCTTTTTTTGCTATTTTGCTTTACGTCGCACCGACAAATATAGGCCTTATGGCGCCGATGGGATAGGAAAGGCCTGGGAATTGGAAGGAAGCGACAGTGGCCTTAATTAAGGTACAGCCCAGCATTTGCCTGGTGTAAAAATGGGAAACCACGGAAAAAAATCTTCAGCGCTGCCGACAGTGGGATTCGAACCCACTATCCCCCGGATGCAAGCAGTTCATATCCTATGTTCGAGAGTTTGCGTTTGAAGTTTTAAAATATGTGGTAGGTTCATGAATGAGAAGGAAATTGAACTTCTTTTCCCCTAGAAGGTAGCTGGCAATGAACGCTGAGGTGATAAAAACTATTGATGAATTCACTGTTGAAATTCACAACATGGGGAGACAGTTATACACTGACTGACATAGGAAATGCAACACCAAGAAGGAGTGGTTCGAAAGCGATGAAAGTTGGGGAAAAAACAGAGACGGCACGGACGAATAATTGATGTTTATTTCAAACCGATATGCAGGTTACACAATGCGCACGGCATCGACTCAGTAGGATGTAGGACCACCGCGAGCGGCGATGCACACAGAAACACGTCGAGGTACAGAGTCAATACGAGTGCGGATGGTGTCCTGAGGGATGGTTCTCCATTCTCTGTGAACCATTTGCCACAGTTGGTCGTCCGTACGAGGCTGGGGCAGACTTTGCAAACGGCGTCCAATGAGATCCCACACGTGTTCGATTGGTGAGAGATCCGGAGAGTACGCTGGCCACGGAAGCATCTGTACACCTCGTAGAGCCTGTTGGGAGATGCGAGCAGTGTGTGGGCGGGCATTATCCTGCTGAAACAGAGCATTGGGCAGCCCCTGAAGGTACGGGAGTGCCACCGGCCGCAGCACATGCTGCACGTAGCGGTGGGCATTTAACGTGCCTTGAATACGCACTAGAGGTGACGTGGAATCATACGCAATGGCGCCCCAAACCATGATGCCGCGTTGTCTAGCGGTAGGGCACTCCACAGTTACTGCCGGATTTGACCTTTCTCCACGCCGACGCCACACTCGTCTGCGGTGACTATCACTGACAGAACAGAAGCGTGACTCATCGGAGAACACGACGTTCCGCCATTCCCTCATCCAAGTCGCTCTAGCCCGGCACCATGCCAGGCGTGCACGTCTATGCTGTGGAGTCAATGGTAGTCTTCTGAGCGGACGCCGGGAGTGCAGGCCTCCTTCATCCAATCGACGGGAAATAGTTCTTGCACATGCTGAAGAATGGCGGTTGATGTGGCGTGCGGGGCTGCCACCGCTTGGCGGCGGATGCGCCGATCCTCGCGTGCTGACGTCACTCGGGCTGCGCCTGGACCCCTCGCACGTGCCACATGTCCCTGCGCCAACCATCTTCGCCACAGGCGCTGCACCGTGGACACATCCCTATGGGTATCGGCTGCGATTTGACGAAGCGACCAACCTGCCATTCTCAGCCCGATCACCATATCCCTCTTAAAGTCGTCTGTCTGCTGGAAATGCCTCCGTTGACGGCGGCCTGGCATTCTTAGCTATACACGTGTACTGTGGCACACGACAACACGTTCTACAATGACTGTCGGCTGAGAAATCACGGTACGAAGTGGGCCATTCGCCAACGCCATGTCCCATTTATCGTTCGCTACGTGCGCAGCACAGCGGCGCATTTCACATCATGAGCATACCTCAGTGACGTCAGTCTACCCTGCAATTGGCATACAGTTCTGACCACTCCTTCTTGGTGTTGCATTTGCTCTGTCAGTCAGTGTACTTTAGGAGTTTATTTAACAGTAACACGTTATTTGTATTCGGTTAAAAATTGTAACCGAGAGAAAATTATTGCTACGTTAATTTTCAGCCATCCCTACTTTAAAGACACTTGATTATGTTACCCAATACGAAAGGGTACGGTACATACTTGTACGCCGTGAACTTCTTGCACTCATGCAAAATAAAAGTCCACTTTACACAAAAATTGCGTAGATAACTATTATTATGGTAGACGTCAAGCCTGAAGGTACGAGCACAAGTCAGTGAGGAGTGGTCATGTTTAGATAGAGTCCAATTTTGTAAACAATTGTTAGCCTGTTCAGTCTGCCGAAACTAATTTTGAGTAAATTAAATTTTACGCTATCTGAAAGAGAAAACTTATGGTAACAGTATTATACTGTACGTGGAAAAGGAACAACTCAGCTTTAGTCTCGGCAGACTGAACAGGCTAACAGATATTACAAACAAAATGGCGTGGAATGGAGCAATAAGCTTGAAAGTATGAAAGATCACAATATTAAGATAAAGTTGGAATTCAGGAGGACAAATACGGACAAATAACCATTTAGAGGAAGGAGAGTTAAGGATTGGAATAATGTACCAAAGGAAGGGTTTAATACATTTCCAAGTTCTCTGAAATCATTTAACAAAGAACTAGGTAAACAACTGTTGGGAACCTGGAGTTCAGTGACATGCGTCGTGTTCTTGACATTGCTCCGAGCACTGACCAATTAAAAACGTTCCCCTTGCTTGCAGTGACGCACACTTTCGAATATCATCGCGACTCACACTAATGAAAATACAAGAAGGATACTGAGCTGTTCTATGAAGGGACTGGAGAAATCCTCCTATTTTAATCTTGAGAAGGTAGTTTTAGAGTTACAACATCAACAGAAGATACGGCCCCGTTAAGACCCAGTGATTAGGGGGCAATTAGGGCGGGCCGTAAAAACTCTCATTCGTTGTTTTCCAAGTCGTAATACCGCGGAAAATTTGCGAATTGGGTAGAATAAAACGAAATAAAAAAAGAAACAATATATGTTCATTTCTTCCGGTCGCGCACGTGTCTAAAGTTCGCCGAAATTCGGAATTTTTTTCATACTTTTACGATAATTTTCTATAGCTTAACTTGTCAATATTTAAATGCAATAGCTCTAGTCGACTCGTATTCGAACCAATAATGATTTAGAAAAAAGAATGGTTCACATCGGTTAAGGTCTTTCAATCGCGCAACAGCCGTCAAGAATCTAACAAATTCTCGCGCTCGTCGTAACTCGCTCGGGGTCAAAGACCCTGACGCTCCGCCCACCTACCACTCTCGCCGCGCCATTGTTGTGTCAGTCTGCACTTATCCCCCGTGTTTGATGTGTGTTTCATTCGCTCTTCCAGTTACTATTGTGGCATTTGCACCTACCATATTTCGACGTTTGTTTTGTTTTATTTTGCCTAACTTTGTGACTTAACGGCGGTACACTATGGCTGTACCTAAGAAACTCATCACAAGACAGGTATTTGATTGTCCTCTACAGTATTTTGTGCACCTAAAGACTTTTCGTCAAACAAGCTTCGTACTTGTGAGGACGTGATTCAGAGTTGTTCACAGGAGAGATACCACTTGGCGCTTCAAGTTAATTATAAGAGCGTCCGTTTTTCACACGTTGCCAGTACAGTAGCTAACAAAATATCAGGAAACTTCCTTCCGAACGGTTACAGGTAAGAGAATAGGGAACATGCATGATCCGGGGCTTTATTAAAAATGTGATAATCTGATTCAAAATTTCATGCAGAATTCAAAAAATGTGATCAGAATGTACAAATAATAACTCCAAACATGATAAAAATCTAAATTAAAATACGAAAATATCACGTGACGCAAGTACGCGTTCTCATTGGTCTGACGTCATCGTACAGGTTGACTGAATTAGTGGACGAAATAACACATAGTGTGCTGTGAGAAGCAGGATACACTTTGCGTATTTCTACTTTATGTTAGTGTCTGGTTTGGTTAAATTCGACGTCTATACATTGGGCATTGAGTGATATATTTTAGACTTAAAATGAATCCTGCGCAGACGGTGAGGCAGAAAACTTATAAATATACACTGACTGACAGAGCAAATGCAACACCAAGAAGGAGTGGTCAGAACTTTATGCCAATTGCAGGGTAGACTGACGTCACTGAGGTATGCTCATGATGTGAAATGCGCCGCTGTGCTGCGCACGTAGCGAACGATAAATGGGACACGGCGTTGGCGAATGGCCCACTTCGTACCGTGATTTCTCAGCCGACAGTCATTGTAGAACGTGTTGTCGTGTGCCACAGGACACGTGTATAGCTAAGAATGCCAGGCCGCCGTCAACGGAGGCATTTCCAGCAGACAGACGACTTTACGAGGGGTATGGTGATCAGGCTGAGAAGGGCAGGTTGGTCGCTTCGTCAAATCGCAGCCGATACCCATAGGGATGTGTCCACGGTGCAGCGCCTGTGGCGAAGATGGTTGGCGCAGGGACATGTGGCACGTGCGAGGGGTCCAGGCGCAGCCCGAGTGACGTCAGCACGCGAGGATCGGCGCATCCGCCGCCAAGCGGTGGCAGCCCCGCACGCCACATCAACCGCCATTCTTCAGCATGTGCAAGAACAATTTCCCGTCGATTGGTTGAAGGAGGCCTGCACTCCCGGCGTCCGCTCAGAAGACTACCATTGACTCCACAGCATAGACGTGCACGCTTGGCATGGTGCCAGGCTAGAGCGACTTGGATGAGGGAATGGCGGAACGTCGTGTTCTCCGATGAGTCACGCTTCTGTTCTGTCAGTGATAGTCACCGCAGACGAGTGTGGCGTCGGCGTGGAGAAAGGTCAAATCCGGCAGTAACTGTGGAGCGCCCTACCGCTAGACAACGCGGCATCATGGTTTGGGGCGCTATTGCGTATGATTCCACGTCACCTCTAGTGCGTATTCAAGGCACGTTAAATGCCCACCGCTACGTGCAGCATGTGCTGCGGCCGGTGGCACTCCCGTACCTTCAGGGGCTGCCCAATGCTCTGTTTGAGCAGGATAATGCCCGCCCACACACTGCTCGCATCTCCCAACAGGCTCTACGAGGTGTACAGATGCTTCCGTGGCCAGCGTACTCTCCGGATCTCTCACCAATCGAACACGTGTGGGATCTCATTGGACGCCGTTTGCAAAGTCTGCCCCAGCCTCGTACGGACGACCAACTGTGGCAAATGGTTCACAGAGAATGGAGAACCATCCCTCAGGACACCATCCGCACTCTTATTGACTCTGTACCTCGACGTGTTTCTGCGTGCATCGCCGCTCGCGGTGGTCCTACATCCTACTGAGTCGATGCCGTGCGCATTGTGTAACCTGCATATCGGTTTGAAATAAACATCAATTATTCGTCCGTGCCGTCTCTGTTTTTTCCCCAACTTTCATCCCTTTCGAACCACTCCTTCTTGGTGTTGCATTTGCTCTGTCAGTCAGTGTAAATGGTGTATAGTTCCGATGTGCAATAGCACATCGCATACCATCCCAAACAAATTGTTTATAGATGTTCCAAAGACGCTAAAACTACGGAGAAATGGATTTTGGCGAGCCGGCGAAATGCTGGTGATATATCGGAAAAGTCTACAGCTTATTCTTTTGAAGATCATTTTAACGTAAGTTGAATTTGTTTGAATTTTCAATTACTTTTCCATGTCAGCTGTTCTAGCGGTAAAACTTTAAATTTTAATGTATGATGCTTTAATTACATGCTTCAGTTACACCTTAAAATATGAAAGTAATAAACAGTGCATTAATTAATGCTGATTATTAAAGTATTCTCCAAACCTAACCTATGTTTTGGGTGATCCATGTCAAGGTAATAAACCAAAGGGGTTATGAACCATATCGACAGCTCTAATTATACCAATTTATCTTGGCATGCGACAGTTATTTATATCTTTATTGAAGAGCTTACATTTGTAAAGAAATTTAGGCTACAGCTAAATACTCTGTAATATAACAAAAATAGGCGTGAACATCATTAAAGGAAACAACATGAATTTAACAAATGTATATCTCTACACAAAACCAATGCTTGTCTGTTGGGGTCTTATAAGTTAACAATGCTCAATTGTAATAATTACGGTATCATAATATTAATGAAATAAATAAAATAATTGCACACGGGTGAAAATAGTGATGTTGGTGTTTAAAATATTATCCAACTTAGCTTACGTTTTAGGTTATACAAGCCAAGTCAATAAACCGAAGGGTAAAAATACCGGGCGAGTTGGCCGTGCGGTTAGGAGCGCGCAGCTGTGAGTTCGCATCCGGGAGACAGTGGGTTCGAACCCCACTGTCGGCAGCCCTGAAGATGGTTTTCCGTGGTTTCCCATTTTCACACCAGACAAATGCTGGAGATATACCATAATTAAGGCCATGATCGCTTCCTTCCCATTCCTAGGCCTTTCCTGTCCCATCGTCGCCATAAGACCTATCTGTGACGGTGCGACGTAAAGCAAATAGGAAAATAAGTAAAAGTCACAGCACCCAAAGACATTCCTGTGTTGAAGGACTAAAATGTCACCAAGACACTTTTCTTGGTTGAAATGCTCAGCTTGTTTAAAGCCAAATGTAAATTAATGTTATTGGCTTTATTCCCCGCTAACTACTTCTACGGTTTTCGGAGACGCCGATGTGCAGGAATTTAGTCCTGCAGGAGTTCTTTTACGTGCCAGTAAATCTACCGACACGAGGCTGACGTATTTGAGCACCTTCAACTACCACCGGAGTGAACCAGGATCGAACCTGCCAAGTTGAGGTCAGAAGGGCAGCACCTCAACCGTCTGAAACACTCAGCCCGACTTGTGGAAACTAGATGAAGTCATATTTATCTTTATCATGTTTAACTTTTTCCCTCCACCAAGAAATTAAATGTTTCTCTTTCATGGGCCCCAGAAGTGGATAGGCCAGTTGCCCCAACCATAAATATATATTTTTTCGGGAGTGATTAGATTATAGACCTATAGTACTATGATGTTTCTCTCTTAATCAGTTTATCCTTCAGGGTTGGTTTTTCCCTCGGACTCAGCGAGGGATTTCACCTCTACCACTTCTAGGGCAGTGTCCTGGAGCATGAGACATTGGTATGGTGATACAACTGGTGAGGAGGGCCATTACCTCGCCCAGGCGGCCTCACCTGCTATGCTCAACAGGGGCCTTGTTGGAGGATGGGAAGATCGGAAGGGATAGACAAGGTAGAGGGAAGGAAACGGCCGTGGCCTTAGGTGCCTGGAGGAGAAGTGGGAAAATACGAAAAACCACTTCGAGGGTGGCTGAGGTGGGATTCGAAACCCCTCTTCTCAGTTGATCTCCCGAGGCTGAGCAAACCCCGTTCAAGTCCTCGTACTATTTGTTTTCAACTTTCATGGCAGAGCCAGGAATCGAAACCGGGCCTTGGGGGGTGGCAGCTAATCACATTAACCACTACACCACAGAGGCGGAGTAGTACTATAATGCTACCTATCTGTTTATGTTAGTGCTAAAATCTGATTTCTTACTTTACTAATGCTGAAACCCCGAAAAAGTAATGTTATTCTATAATTTGGGAATCAGTTTAGAAGGAAATGTTGAAAGTGATGTGATTTCTATCCAGGTTCATTGTTATCCTAATACTATGAGTTGCAATACATTGCACGCATACAAAAGATGCCACTTGCAAACTTGCTTTTTATCCGCGAATTTCTGCGGCCACAAAAGTCACTATTTTTCAAGAATTATGACATGTACACATGATAGATTGTCTGACTGTGCTGTTTTGAACCTTTTTTCTTTCATTTTGAAGTTATTCGCGATCACGTATAATAAACAATCGGCTTTTAGTAACGGCTGATGCACAACGGCTGGTAGAGCTGCATGCGGTACTGGATCGTGACGTCACATCGCACCGCTTACGTCAGAGGCCGTCTCACTCGCCTTGCGGAAAAGCAATTTTGAACATTTTTTTAATGGTAGAAAACAAGGCAACTTACCATAATGTAATACGTTTACGTACTATTTCATTGGCGTACTTTTAAAAAATATATATTTTGTGAAAATTATGCATGTTCCCTATTGTGCAACTTATAAAAGCGTTGCATGATAAGTGTTACAGGATTCGAATATCATATACTCGGGATAAGAATAAAGATTCGTTTAAGCAAAAATGCTCATTGCTTTTTGACGTAGCTGCTTGAATGTGAACCATTTTTGGTAAATGCATTTGTAACAGAACCTCTGATTTATGTAAACGCGATATAACCGTCAACTCTGTTTGTGCGAAATCAAACAAAATACCTGATATTGAGCTAAGATTTGTTTACTTATTACGAGCACACGGAATAGGCAAAATTGGAGGGTTGGAGATATCTGAAACAAAGAAATGTATTCAATCATTGGAAAGAAGATCGCGTGACGACCATTTAACTCTGGATGATGAGTCTGAATCTCGTCTCTTACAAATGCAATTAACAACAATGGGACATTTGCAAGCCACTACGACAAAAAGCAATGAGCATATTTGCTAAATTTCGTCAATTTTCTGCTTAAAAGAATCTTTATTCTTATCCTGAGTATATGATTTTCGAATGCTGTAATATTTATTATGCAACGCTTTTATAAGTTGCACAATTCTCTTACCTGTAACCGTTCGGAAGGAAGTTTCCTGATATTTTGTTAGCTACTGTACTGGCAACGTGTGAAAAACGGACGCTCTTATAATTAACTTGAAGCGCCAAGTGGTATCTCTCCTGTGAACAACACCGAATCACGTCCTCATAAGTAGGAAGCTTGTTTGACGAAAAGTCTTTAGGTGCACAAAATGCTGTAGAGGACAATCAAATACCTGTCTTGTGATGAGTTTCTTAGGTACAGCCATAGTGTACCGCCGTTAAGTCACAAAGTTAGGCAAAATAAAACAAAACAAACGTCGAAATATGGTAGGTGCAAATGCCACAATAGTAACTGGAAGAGCGAATGAAACACACATCAAACACGGGGGATAAGTGCAGACTGACACAACAATGGCGCGGCGAGAGTGGTAGGTGGGCGGAGCGTCAGGGTCTTTGACCCCGAGCGAGTTACGACGAGCGCGAGAATTTGTTAGATTCTTGACGGCTGTTGCGCGATTGAAAGACCTTAACCGATGTGAACCATTCTTTTTTCTAAATCATTATTGGTTCGAATACGAGTCGACTAGAGCTATTGCATTTAAATATTGACTAGTTAAGCGATAGAAAATTATCGTAAAAGTATGAAAAAAATTCCGAATTTCGGCGAACTTTAGACACGTGCGCGACCGGAAGAAATGAACATATATTGTTTCTTTTTTTATTTCGTTTTATTCTACCCAATTCGCAAATTTTCCGCGGTATTACGACTTGGAAAACAAGGAATGAGAGTTTTTACGGCCCACCCTACTGCGCATGCGTTATGCATCGTAGTAGTTGCTCACCTCCCACCCCTGACTTCATTATGTAGATAAAAGAGTGCTTATCTACTTCTACATCTGTATACAAGGGTGAGTCAATAAATAAGTCGCAAAAGTGAATTGAGGCAAAAATAATCAAAGTAACTTTCTGACATTTATTTCACTTTTCTATGTATTCACCCTGTACATTCAGGCACTTATCGCATCTCTTTACAAGTTCTTGAAAGACAGCAGCAAAGGAGTCCTTTGGTTGCTGTCGCAGCCAGCATGTAAGCTCATAGATTACGGCATCATCTGTATCAAAATGACGGCCCAAACATTACGGATGATTTGCAATGTGGTTGCAGTTGACAAATCCGCAGGACGACCAGGACGCTCCCGATCTCTGATTCTTTTCCTTCCATGATTAAACTTCTGGATCCAACTGAACATAGCTTTCCGTGAGAAACAGTTTTCACCATAGACGGGATGCGCTTCTTCTGTGGACAATCCTGTTCTCCTCGTGTACAGTCATGCACCACATGTGCCATCGTGCACCAACAGTCTAACGAGCGCCCGCGAGATGTCGTACGACAAGCATACATGCGCTGCCATCTGCTGGCAAAATTTGCGCGCGTAATTTCAAATCGTATAGGGGACACATGTTTGTGACTTATTTACTGACTCACCCTCGCATGAGACGCTGCATGGCTGCTCTTAAAAATGCAGACAAGTTCTTTCCAGTCTCCGAACATAATATTTCATGTGTAGTTTCTTTGAGGAATGATCCAGTGAAGAACAAAACGCGAAACCTGACTTTTTCCAATAATAAAATTCCGACTGTTGAAGCGTATGGTGTAAATAAACCCGACGTACCGCATATGTCAGGCGGCCTAGAAGTCATATTTGCCAGGTACCCCAAAATTTTGACACCCCGAATATACATTTATTAGCCAAAAATAATCACGCATTTACAGCAGAAGACTTGGATAACGATGTTCTTCATAGAACTGTCTTTGAATATTATAAACGGGGTAAAATTCCAACTACTCACAAAATACCTGCAGTCCTTAGCAAAGATAAAATGGTGACAACTTCCCCTGTAGGAAAAGAAAATGAACATTAATATGTCTCTCGGTCATGGCCATCCATCCGCGGGTGCTAATTACAGACGACCGCGACCCACAGCACACGGTCTGCACTGTTCTTAGGTTACAATACCTCATATCACAGCCTGCACGGTTGTTAGGTTACAATACCTCACATCACAGCCTGCACGGTTGTTAGGTTACAATACCTCACATCACAACCTTCACGGTTGTTAGGTTACAATACCTCACATCACAACCTTCACGGTTGTTAGGTTACAATACCTGAAATCACAGCCTGCACGGTTGTTAGGTTACAATACCTCATATCACAGCCTGCACGGTTGTTAGGTTACAATACCTCACATCACAACCTTCACGGTTGTTAGGTTACAATACCTGACATCACAGCCTGCACGGTTGTTAGGTTACAATACCTCATATCACAGCCTGCACGGTTGTTAGGTTACAATACCTCACATCACAGCCTGCACGGTTGTTAGGTTACAATACCTGACATCATAGCCTGCACGGTTGTTAGGTTACAATATCTCACATCACAGCCTGCACGGTTGTTAGGTTACAATACCTCACATCACAGCCTGCACGGTTGTTAGGTTACAATACCTGACATCATAGCCTGCACGGTTGTTAGGTTACAATACCTCACATCACAACCTGCACAGTAGTTAGGTTACAATACCTCATATCACTGCCTGCACAGTAGTTAGGTTACAATACCTCACATCACAGCCTGCACAGTAGTTAGGTTACAATACCTCATATCACTGCCTGCACGGTTGTTAGGTTACAATACCTCACATCACAACCTGCACAGTAGTTAGGTTACAATACCTCATATCACTGCCTGCACAGTAGTTAGGTTACAATACCCCACATCACAGCCTGCACAGTAGTTAGGTTACAATAACTCACATCATAGCCTGCACAGTAGTTAGGTTACAATACCTCATATCACTGCCTGCACGGTTGTTAGGTTACAAGACCTCACATCACAACCTGCACAGTAGTTAGGTTACAATACCTCACATCACAACCTGCGTAGTAGTTAGGTTACAATACCTCATATCACTGCCTGCACGGTTGTTAGGTTACAATACCTCACATCACAACCTGCGTAGTAGTTAGGTTACAATACCTCATATCACTGCCTGCACAGTAGTTAGGTTACAATACCCCACATCACAGCCTGCACAGTAGTTAGGTTACAATAACTCACATCATAGCCTGCACAGTAGTTAGGTTACAATACCCCACATCACAGCCTGCACAGTAGTTAGGTTACAATACCCCACATCACAGCCTGCACAGTAGTTAGGTTACAATAACTCACATCATAGCCTGCACAGTAGTTAGGTTACAATACCCCACATCACAGCCTGCACAGTAGTTAGGTTACAATAACTCACATCATAGCCTGCACAGTAGTTAGGTTACAATACCTCATATCACAACCTTCAGAGTAGTTAGGTTACAATACCTCATATCACTGCCTGCACAGTAGTTAGGTTACAATACCTCATATCACGACCTGCACTGTAGTTAGGTTACAATACCCCACATCACAGCCTGCACAGTAGTTAGGTTACAATACCTCATATCACAACCTTCAGAGTAGTTAGGTTACAATACCTCATATCACAGCCTGCACGGTTGTAGAATTACAATACATCACAGCACAACCTGCACAGTAGTTAGGTTACAATACCTCATATCACAGCCTGCATAGTTGTTAGTTTACAATACCTCACATCATAACCTGCAAAGTAGTTAGGTTACAATACCTAATATCACAGCCTGCATAGTAGTTAGTTTACAGTACCTCACATCACAACCTGCACAGTAGTTAGATTACAATACCTCACATCACAGGCTGCACGATAGTTAGGTTACATACCGAACTCGATACCTGCAGTCGCTTATGTGCGGCCAGTATCCAGTATTCGGGAGATAGTAGGTTCGAACCCCTCTGTCGGCAGCCCTGAAAATGGTTTTCCGTGGTTAGCCCCATTTTCACACCAGGCAAGTGCTGGGGCTGTACCTTAAACAAGGCCACGGCCGCTTCCTTCCCACTGCTAGCCCTTTCCTGTCCCATCGTCGCCATTAAACGTATCTGTGTCGGTGCGATGTAAAGTAATTAGCAAAAAACGTTAGGTTACAATACCTCACATCACAATCTGCACGGTTGTAGGATTACAATACCTCACATCACAGCCTGCACAGTAGTTAGGTTACAACACCTCACATCACAACCTGCACAGAGCTTAGGTTACAATACCTCATATCGCAGCCTGCATAGTAGTTAGTTTACAGTACCTCACATCACAACCTGCACAGTAGTTAGGTTAGAATACCTCAATCAATCAATCAATACTGATCTGCATTTAGGGCAGTCGCCCAGGTGGAAGATTCCCTTTCTGTTGCTTTCCTAGCCTTTTCCGAAATGATTTCAAATAAATTGGAAATGTATTGAACATCTCCCTTGGTAGGTTATTCCAATCCCTAACTCCCCTTCCTCTAAATGAATATTTGCCCCAGTTTGTCCTCTTGAATTTCAACTTTATCTTCATATTGTGATCTTTCCTACTTTTATAAACGCCATTCAAACTTATTCGTCTACTAATGTCATTCCACGCCATCTCTCCGCTGACAGCTCGGAACATACCACTTAGTCGAGCAGCTCTTCTTCTTTCTCTCAATTCTTAACAACCCAAACATTGCAACATTTTTGTAACGCTACTCTTTTGTCGGAAATCACCCAGAACAAATCGAGCTGCTTTTCATTGGATTTTTTCCAGTTCTTGAATCAGGTAATCCTGGTGAGGGTCCCATACACTGGAACCATACTCTAGTTGGGGTCTTACCAGAGACTTATATGCACTCTCCTTTACATCCTTACTACAACCCCTAAACACCCTCATAACCATGTGCAGAGATCGGTACCCTTTATTTACAATCCCAATTATGTGATTACCCCAATGAAGATTTTTCCTTATATTAACACCTAGATACTTACAATGATCCCCAAAAGGAACTTTCACCCCATCTACGCAGTAATTAAAACTGAGAGGACTTTTCCTATTTGTGAAACTCACAACCTGACTTTTAAACCCGTTTATCAACATACCATTGCCTGCTGTCCATCTCACAACATTTTCGAGGTCACGTTGCAGTTGCTCACAATCTTGTAACTTATTTATCACTCTATAGAGAATAACATCATCCGCAAAAAGCCTTACCTCCGATTCCACTCCTTTACTCATATCATTTACATATATAAGAAAACATAAACGTCCGATAACACTGCCCTGAGGAACTCCCCTCTCAACTATTACAGGGTCAGACAAAGCTTCACCTGCTCTAACTCTCTGAGATCTATTTTCTAGAAATATAGCAACCCATTCAGTCACTCTTTTGTCTAGTCCAATTGCACTCATTTTTGCCAGTAGTCTCCCATGATCCACCCTATCAAATGCTTTGGACAGGTCAATCGCGATACAGCCCATTTGACCTCCAGAATCCAAGATATCTGCTATATCTTGCTGGAATCCTACAAGTTGAGCTTCAGTGGAAAAATCTTTCCTAAAACCGAATTGCCTTCTATCGAACCAGTTATTAATTTCACAATCATGTCTAATATAATCAGAAAGAACGCCTTCCCAAAGCTTACATACAATGCATGTCAAACTTACTGGCCTGTAATTTTCAGCTTTATGTTTATCACCCTTTCCTTTATACACAGGGGCTACTATAGCAACTCTCCATTCATCTGGTATAGCTCCTTCGGCCAAACAATAATCAGATAAGTACTTCAGATATGGTACTATATCCCAACCCATTGTCTTTAGTATATCCCCAGAAATCTGATCAATTCCAGCCGCTTTCCTAGTTTTCAACTTTTATATCTTATTGTAAATGTCATTGTTATCATATGTAAATTTTATTACTTCTTTGGACTTAGTCTCCTCTTCTATCTCGACATTATCCTTGTAACCAACAATCTTTACATACTGCTGACTGAATACTCCTGCCTTTTGAAGATCCTCACATACACACTCCCCTTGTTCATTAATTATTCCTGGAATGTCCTTCTTGGAACCTGTTTCTGCCTTAAAATACCTATACATACCCTTCCATTTTTCACTAAAATTTGTATGACTACCAATTATGCTTGCCATCATGTTATCCATAGCTGCCTTCCTTGCTAGATTCAATTTTCTAGTAAGTTCCTTCAATTTCTCCTTACTTCCACAGACATTTCTAACTCTATTTCTTTCCAGTCTGCACCTCCTTCTTAGTCTCTTTATTTCTCTATTATAATAGGGTGGGTCTTTACCATTCCTTACCACCCTTAAACGTACAAACCTCAACAATTTCTTTAAACCCATCCCAGAGTCTGTTTACATTTTTATTTACCGTTTTCCACCGATCATAGTTACTTTTTAGAAACTGCCTCATGCCTGCTTTATCAGCCATATGGCACTGCCTAACAGTTCTACTTTCAAGACCTTCCTTTCTATCACATTTATTTTTAACTACCACAAAAACAGCTTCATGATCACTAATACCATCTATTACTTCAGTTTCCCTATAGAGCTCATCTGGTTTTATCAGCACGACATCCAGGATATTTTTCCCTCTGGTTGGTTCCATCACCTTCTGAATCAGCTGTCCTTCCCATATTAACTTATTTGCCATTTGTTGGTCATGCTTCCTGTCGTTCGCAATTACTTCCCAATTTTCATCTGGCAAATTCAGACCTCCCGCTACAATCACTTTTCTTTCCATGTCGTTTCCCACATAGCTGACTGTCCTATCAAATAATTCTGAATCCGCGTTTGTGCTACCCTCTCCCGGTCTGTACACTCCAAATATATCAAGTTGCCTATTATCTTTAGAAATGAGCATTACACCTCGTATCACAGCCTGCACAGTACTTAGGTTACAATACCTCATATCACAGCCTGCATAGTAGTTAGCTTAAAATACCTCATATCACAGCCTGCATAGTAGTTGGGTTACAATACCTCACATCACAACCTGCACAGTAGTTAGGTTACAATACCTCATATCACAGCCTGCATAGTAGTTAGGTTACAATACCTCATATCACAACCTGCATAGTAGTTAGGTTACAAGGCCTCACATCACAGCCTGCACGGTTGTTAGGTTACAATACCTCACATCACAGCCTGCGTGGCTGTTAGGTTACAATACCTGACATCACAACCTGTACGGTTGTTAGGTTACAATACCTCACATCACAGCCTGCACGGTTGTTAGGTTACAATACCTCACATCACAGCCTGCGCGGTTGTTAGGTTACAATACCTCACATCACAGCCTGCACAGTAGTTAGGTTACAATACCTCATATCACAACCTTCAGAGTAGTTAGGTTACAATACCTCACATCACAACCTGCACGGTTGTTAGATTACAATACCTCACATCACAGCCTGCACAGTAGTTAGGTTACAATACCTCACATCACAACCTGCACAGTAGTTAGGTTACAATACCTCGTATCACAGCCTGCACAGTAGTTAGGTTACAATACCTGACATCACAACCTGCACAGTAGTTAGGTTACAATAACTCACATCACAACCTGCACAGTAGTTAGGTTACAATACCTCATATCACAACCTTCAGAGTAGTTAGGTTACTATACCTCACATCACAACCTGCACGGTTGTTAGATTACAATACCTCACATCACAGCCTGCACAGTAGTTAGGTTACAATACCTCACATCACAGCCTGCACAGTAGTTAGGTTACAATACCTCACATCACAGCCTGCACAGTAGTTAGGTTACAATACCTCATATCACAGCCTGCGTAGTAGTTAGGTTACAATACCTCATATCACAACCTGCACAGTAATTAGGTTACAATACCTCATATCACAGCCTGCGTAGTAGTTAGGTTACAATACCTCACAGCACAACCTGCACAGTAGTTAGGTTACAATAACTCACATCACAACCTGCACAGTAGTTAGGTTACAATACCTCACAGCACAACCTGCACAGTAGTTAGGTTACAATACCTCACAGCACAACCTGCACAGTAGTTAGGTTACAATACCTCACAGCACAACCTGCACAGTAGTTAGGTTACAATACCTCATATCACAGCCTGCATAGTAGTTAGGTTACAAGACCTCACATCACAACCTGCACAGTAGTTAGGTTACAATACCTCACAGCACAACCTGCACAGTAGTTAGGTTACAATACCTCACAGCACAACCTGCACAGTAGTTAGGTTACAATACCTCATATCACAGCCTGCATAGTAGTTAGGTTACAAGACCTCACATCACAACCTGCACAGTAGTTAGGTTACAATACCTGACATCACAACCTGCACAGTAGTTAGGTTACAATACCTCACATCACAGCCTGCACAGTAGTTAGGTTACAATACCTCACATCACAGCCTGCACAGTAGTTAGGTTACAATACCTCATATCACAGCCTGCATAGTAGTTAGGTTACAAGACCTCACAGCACAACCTGCACAGTAGTTAGGTTACAATAACTCACATCACGACCTGCACAGTAGTTAGGTTACAATACCTCATATCACGGCCTGCACAGTAGTTAGGTTACAAGACCTCACATCACAACCTGCACAGTAGTTAGGTTACAATACCTCACAGCACAACCTGCACAGTAGTTAGGTTACAATACCTCACATCACAACCTGCACAGTAGTTAGGTTACAATACCTCACATCACAGGCTGCACGATAGTTAGGTTACATACCGAACTCGATACCTGCAGTCGCTTAAGTGCGGCCAGTATCCAGTATTCGGGAGATAGTTGGTTCGAACCCCACTGTCGGCAGCCCTGAAAATGGTTTTCCGTGGTTTCCCCATTTTCACACCAGGCAAGTGTTGGGGCTGTACCTTAATCAAGGCCACGGCCGCTTCCTTCCCACTCCTAGCCCTTTCCTGTCCGATCGTCGCCATAAGACGTATCTATGTCGGTGCGACGTAATGCAATTAGCAAATAAAGTTAGGTTACAATACCTCACATCACAGCCTGCACGGTTGTTAGGTTACAATACCTCACATCACAGCCTGCACGGTTGTTAGGTTACAATACCTGACATCACAGCCTGCACGGTTGTTAGGTTACAGTACGTAACATCACAGCCTGCACAGTAGTTAGGTTACAATACCTGACATCACAGCCTGCACGGTTGTTAGGTTACAGTACGTAACATCACAGCCTGCACAGTAGTTAGGTTACAATACCTCACATCACAGCCTGCACGGTTGTTAGGTTACAGTACGTAACATCACAGCCTGCGCGGTTGTTAGGTTACAATATCTCACATCACAGCCTGCACGGTTGTTAGGTTACAATACCTGACATCACAACCTGCACGGTTGTTAGGTTACAATACCTCACATCACAGCCTGCACGGTTGTTAGGTTACAATACCTCACATCACAGCCTGCGCGGTTGTTAGGTTACAATACCTCACATCACAGCCTGCGTGGCTGTTAGGTTACAATACCTCACATCAACTTATGCTCTAAAAGATAACAAAGTATAACAGAACTTGGAAATAGCATATTGTTCAAAGACTTTCTTTATTCATCATTCTAGAACAAAAACCCTGCTACAGCAGACTGTTCGCTCTATCAAAAAAGGAACTGAATTAATTTCCCCACGAAAGCAAATACTGTAGAGAGGACGAAAGTATTCTGTGACAAAGAAAGAAAAACGCCCAACGTCTGTCCTCGGACGAGCTGGAAGTAGCAAACTCTTTTTCTACTTTAACTCGTTACCAAACACAACCAAAATCACTCGACATTTTTGTGAAGAATATGACCAAAGTAAGCTTTTAAACCAGTGAAATATGCTATTATATGACCAGTAAAAGCCGTGTTTTATTTAACATCAGTTTGTATGACATGTCCATAGTTTATCTCCGCAAAACTCTACCGGAAGTATCCTGTCTACGTTTTACGATTCTCATTTAAGATTACGTTGCAAACTAGAGATAGAGGGCGTATGTTTTCGTGTCATTTAAGTTAAGCGAGCAAGTTGGCCGCTCGGTCTGTGAGCTAGACGTAAAACAAACAACTTTAGCCGAGTACCCTTCATTCGTGAGTTCCTCTTGCTTGGGGGCCGTCTTTGACATTCGTCCTACGTAGTGCGCCATCCTCACATACACCATTCATATTATGATAGGTATATTCTATATGATAGGTATATGGCTGGAATGGTGGAATTTCGATTGGTGGCAGAAAAATTAATAACCTACGCTTTGCAGATGACACTACCCTCATCGCTGGTAGTGAAGAGGAACTTCATGACTTGCTTGTAAGGGTGAAGAACACTAGTCTTCAGTATGGTCTAGAGATAAACATAAAAAAGACCAAACTAATGGTAGTTGATCGGCAAGGTGAAATCCAACTTACGGGATACCTAAAAGACCTGGATATAGTTAAGGAATTTGTATACTTGGGGTCTGTCATCAACGACACGGGAAACTGTGATAAAGAGGTAAAAAGACGTATTGTCTTAGGTCGTGCTGCAATGGTTAAACTTACTAAGATCTGGCAGAACCGGGCAATATCAAAAGCCACGAAGATGCGCTTGGTAGAATCACTAGTGTTCTCCGTCTTTTTGTACGGCTGTGAGACCTGGACCGTGAATGCTAAAGACAGAAAGCGCATTGATGCCTTCGAGATGTGGTGTTGGCGGAGAATGCTACGTGTATCCTGGACAGAAAAAAGAACTAATGTTTCCATTCTGGAAGAACTCTGCATCAAGAAACGTCTATCTTCCCGTGTGAGTGAACGTTACCTCCAGTTCCTTGGCCACATTTTGAGACGAGACGGAGAGAACTTGGAAAAGGTAATTTTACAAGGCAAAATTGAAGGCAGTAGACCACGAGGAAGAACAGCAAGCAGATGGATAGATCAGGCGAAGAAGATCACTGGGCTACCACTTCAGGTCATACTAACGAAATGTGAAAACCGCTCTGGATGGAGACATCTTGTCAAGGTTGCAACAAGGAAATTATGGAGTTATGAGGTCACGACGCTCAGTAATGAGCACAACGACTAATGATGATGATGATTTAAAAAAACACACACACACTCACTCACACTCTCTCTCTCTCTCTCTCTCTCTCTCTTTCCTTCCTTCATTGTAATTAACTGTGCTGTTGTTTACTGCCCATCGAGCTCGATAGCTGCAGTCGCTTAAGTGCGGCCGATATACAGTGTTCGGGAGATAGTGGGTTCGAATCCCACTGTCGGCAGCTCTGAAGATGGTTTTCCGTGGTTTCCCATTTTCACACCAGACAAATGCTGGGGCTGTATCTTAATTAAGGCCACGGCCGCTTCCCTCCCACTCCTAGCCCTTTCCTGTCCCATGGTGGCCATAAGACCTGTGTGTCGGTGCGCCGTAAACAACTAGCAAAAAGAAAAATGTTTACCCCCTCTTCAACGAATACGTTTTTTTTCATTAATTGTACTTGATTGTCATTTTTAAAATAATGCGTGGTTAGGGAGCTTAGAGCGGTACTGCAAAGTGGTTAAGAGTATCACTTACCTCAGATTAAGATTTAAATGCCAGGTAGCCTTCTTCAATCGGTGGAACACGATTCACGGTCGTGTGTTTGCTATGTTTGCTATGTGGCTGATGCGTCTGTCGTACGAACTGTCCATCACAGAAGTGCAAGCTCTGCCACTTCGTTATCTGCGCAGCGTAGCGGCATGCATTTCCTGGAACTGCGAAGTATTGGCGCAACACATATGACCTTGACACTGACTCACTAGCAGTCTGCATAACAGACGAACAGTAGCGGGGATTGGGAGTAAGAAGTGGGGGGACACAATACGACTGAAAAAAAAAAAGTACAAAATGGTATGATTTTAATGCTCTCTGAGTGAATCTCCATAGGACGAACAGGTTGAGTCTACCTACGTTATTGCGGTAATAATAGCACTGTGCCGCATTCTACAAAAAATTACGTCACACATTCACACATTCAAAAACTCTCCGGGAAACGCCCGGTATTACAGCTAGTAATAGTAATAATCGCCGGCCCCGTAGTGTAGGGGTAGCGTGCCTGCCTCTTACTCGGAGTCCCCGGGTTCGATTCCCGGCCAGGCCAGGGATTTTTACCTGGACCTGAGGGCTGGTTCGAGGTCCACTCGGCCTACGTGATTAGAATTGAGGAGCTGACTGACGACGCCGGTCTAGAAAGTCAAGAAAACGGCCGAGAGGATTCGTCGTGCTGACCACACGACAATTCGTAATCTGCAGACCTTCGGGCTGAGCTGTGGTCGCTTGGTAGGCCAAGGCCCTTCAAGGGCTGTAGTGCCATGGGGTTTGGTTTGGTTTAATAATAGTACTATACAATAAAACGTTCAGGCGGTTCGTGACATGGCAGGGCTGTGCCGCCGTCTCTTTCCCCTCCCCTCACTGACCACGATACTTTTAGATGAATAATAATAATAATAATAATAATAATAATAATAATAATAATAATAATAATAATAATTCGAAGACACTGGCTGTATAGAAATCTGCTTGCACTACAACATTAATTAATTTCTTAACTACACTACAGTGGCATTTACATCAACAGGCTATAAGATAATGCAATCCCAAGTATTATGGCAAAGCAGTGTTTCACTGATCACAATCACAATTGGTAACAACAACATTCATGAAAACAAATAAACAGTGTACTCCCGAATTTCTATCTCCTTGCTCACATTTCAAAGCATGACAACGTGTTTAAAAATTTGACCATCCTGCAAATAGTGCCGTCACGTTACGGTTATATTTTATTATTTATTTATCTTCTTTATATAACTGAATTGTTTAAATGGTCAGTATAACGGAATTAATTGTTTTGTGAAATGTTTTGGAATTAATCCCTAACAACAATTAATGTAAGCCGAGGGGGAAACGCCTAGGTACATTTTGAAGTGGTTGGCAATGTTGCTGAGGGCTCCGGCGTTCAGCGATTACACCCGCCTGCACACTTCTTACGTCTGACAATCCATTTCGTACTTCCAAGCTTCTCCCGCAGCCCGCACACTAGCAAAGTCTTGGGACCTCCTCAGGGCTCTGTTGCCACAGTCCGAGGGCCTCACTTGCTGGACAGCAGCCACGGTCTGAAAGCCTTTGCCATTTTCTTGAAAATAGAAAAGCAAAATGTTCACAGCTGAAATAATAAAGATAACATTGTACAACTGAATATCACACCACTTCGCTACATTTGTCCATCTCTTCATGTACTGTACGTGAATCTTTTCTTGATACAAGGTTTTACGTGGTTTGAGGAGTACGAAGGGAGCTCTCCCGGTCCCGGTAATACTGCCAACTGAATGGAAATGAAATCTGAATTGAATCGATAATATGATCGATATGAATTTTCTAAACTTTTATTATGTTAAGCCAACAACTGTGTCGCGCACACATTATATAACATTTCTCGACGCGAATCGTGTTCCTAGCATGAATTGTATAGTTTGACTTTGCTGTGTAAACAACAACATTACTAGTACGTAAAGTGTACGCCAGATGTCTCACGGCGATGCATAACTGATTCATAGTTTGTGTTTCAAAGGTTGCCAGTACGAATGCCGAAGATAATCGAGGTCGACCGATTCAGCACTAGAGAGCTCACGTATCAAGAAAAGGTTCGCGTACAGTATTCATTTACAGTGTTTCTGAAAAGGATGTATCCAAAAGCTCTTTATGCACGAACCGCCACTGACATGTAGGCTACTACAATTACATAGAAGTTTGCCGTGATTACAAGGCAGTGCGTACTTATATGTGTTTATTTTCAACGAGAGTTTACATCCACAGATATTATAGAAGAAATAGGCAACTGCTTGAATATGGTAACTAAGAACGATCCCATCATCCTAGCGGGTGATCTCAATTGTCGTGTAGATACAGAATTACAGAAGTCGAAAGAAGTTTCGAGCTATCTAGAAGAAGAAGGGCTAATACTAATCAACAAGAAGGAACAGCCAACATATATTTGCTATAATGGCAAGAGTACAATTGATCTTGTCTTAATAAATTCTAGTATAACCACCAAATGTCAAAGTGTTATCATGGAAGCTGTGAAGAAGCATCTGCCCGTGAAAACAACGCTGCTAATAAATGGTATGAGGCACAGTAAGAAGTTACAGCCTTTAAAGTTGAGAAGAACATTGGACTTAACAGTACTAGAGAATTCAGACAACAAAGCAATAATCGATACACTAAACAAAGGGACTCTGAATCAGGCTGCTTTAAAACTGGAGGAAATTCTTAAGAAGGCAATACCTCCTACAGTAGTTAACAATAGAAAAGTAAAACCATGGTTTACAGATGCATGCTACAAAGCAAGAAAAACAGCTTTGTCAGCCCTGCACGCAGCAAAATTGCAGCGCACGAAAGAACGGCTGGAGTACTACGCTAATTTAAGAAGAGAATATAAAGCCATAGCTAAACAAGCCCGTCAGACGTTTTTGGAAAAGGAAGAAAAACGTTTAATTGAAAAGGCTACTCAGGACCCTTACAAAGCTTTGCGTCCTAAACAGCCAAAGTTTTCTCGTAATATACCAATGGATGTCTGGGAAGCGCACCTTCAATTTTCATGTCGACCCAACAGTTATCCCGAATGACTCAGAGAGATTTACGCCTAAAGAAATAAAAGGAACTGTCAAAAGCCTCAAAAATGGGAAAGCATGTGGTCCAGATAACATTTATAACGAACACTTGAAAGGGATATTCCCAGTGTTGAAAGCATCCATCTGCCAGTTATTGAATGAATGTTTACAACAGGGTAGGATACCAGACTGTTGCTCTAAGTCCACAATAAAAATGATGTACAAGGGCAAAGGTGATACAGCAGACCCTAATTCGTACAGAGGAATTGCTCTGGAATGCACTCCCTTACTCAGTTAGTATGTAAGCGCCTCACAATATTAGTAGACGACAAGCTCCCAGATTCCCAGTTTGGCTTCAGAAGAAGAAGATCAACCATTCAAGCAATCGACTGTCTACAACAGTATATTAATGAAGCTCTCGCAATTCCAAAGGGAAAACTTCATGCAATCTTTATTGATTATTCTAAGGCTTTTGATACGATCAATAGAGTTATCGTATTAGAGAAGTTGCGAGACATCATCGGGCCTAGTTGTTATCTACTTCCAATCATCAAGAATCTCCTTACAGATAACTAGCTAGAGATTAGTGATGGCATCACCAAGTCATATCTGATACTTCAAACCATTGGCGTCCTTCAGGGCGACCCCCTCAGCCCATTGCTTTTCATTGCCGCCACAGCTGACATCGTACAAAGAATATTCTCATGTATGCAGATGACATGGTTCTGACGTCAACTTCTCAGTTGGATATGCAGACTACTTTTAATAAAGTTACGAAATGGGCAGAAGAAAACCAGCTGAGGTTAAATGAAAAGAAGACTGCCTCTTTGACTTTCAGAAAACGGGGAGCATTCTTAATCAATGACCAACAACTAAAGTCAGTCACAAATTTTAAGTACCTAGGAGTCACTTTTCAAACACCGGGGAACGTGTTCTCTTTACATGTAAAAGACCGACTAAATGCTGCCATAAAATCCATTAACGACATCAGATCTTTGAGCCGTCTCTCACTTTCATGTGTCATCGAGTTATTTCATCTTAAGGTTAGTCCTGTAGCCACCTATGGATTAGAAAATATATGGATATATCTCGGAAAGAGGCAACTACATAGTATAGAGAAGGTGAAAGCATTCTATTTAAAGAAAGTACTTTGCTTGTCAAAGTACACTCCATCACGCCTCGTATACCAACTGTCGAGGGAATTATTCTTTGTGGAAGAGCTGCTCCCGGCCACCCCAGCGTATAAGGAACTCCTACAAGAGCTTCAACAAAAGAGAGACAGCATATGGTGTGATGAGATGATCAACCGCAACTGGACTCAGGGAGGCTATGAGTTGAGACTCATTGTGACCAGACTCTCAGTCCACGCCTGTGTATTAAAGCGAGCTTCCATGAGCCAAGTCCGGACTGCAGGCGAACTTTGTGAACGCTATCACGTACTTAAGTGTAAACTGAGAATAGAATCCTTAACAAAATTCTGTACAGACGACTGCTCATAAGAATTTTTTTTCCATGCACATTTGTGCGCAATAAAACATTTATTATAATTAAAATCATTTAGGATTTGACTGCACTGTAACTAAGTAACAGACACTAGACAGAACTGCAGACATATTTACTGAGACTGCCAGACTGACGAATGTGCGCGGCAAGCCCTGCTACCCTTCCTCACAGCACTTGCTGCGCGAGTCTCCACTCCACTACCTGCTGTGACGCCGTACGGAACGACATCTTGTGCCAAGACAACAGAGTGTTTTTAATGATTCCAATAATTCCTCGTTTCTGGCAGCTAAATTCGAATAAAAATGTAATGTTTTCTCCCCTCCCCTCCCAACCTGTGGACCACTGCTATATTCCAGCAAGTGGATACCTACTTCAAATGCATACAAACTGAAATATTGTTGGTCTTCTCAGCTTAAGTAAGAATCTTAGTTTCAGTAAAACAAATTAAAATACCGTGCGAGTTTGTTGCGCAGTTAGGGCTCACGCACCTGTGAACTAGCATTCGGAGATGGTGGGTTCGAATGCTACCGTCAGCAGTCCCGAAGATGGTTTTCCGTAGTTTCCCATTTACACCAGGCTATACCTTAATTAAGGCCACGGTTGCTACCTTTCCAATCCTACCACTTTCCTGTCCATTTGTCCCCAAAAGTGCGACGTTAAACATTTAGAAAAATAAATAATATTATGTATCAATAATTAAATGAATAAATACAAAATAAATGAATAAATAAAAATAAATAACTTAATTAGCTGCCACCCTGAGAAGCCCGGGTTTGATTTCCGGCTCTGCCAAGAGATTTGAAAAGTAGTACAAGGCCTGGAACGGGGTCCATTCATCCTCGGGAGGTCAACCGAGCAAAGGGGGCTTCGATTCCCACCTCAGCCATCCTCGAAGTGGTTTTCCGTGGTTTCCCACTTCTCCTCCAGGAAAATGCCGGGATGGTACCTAACTTAAGGCCACAGCCGCTTCCTTCCTTCCTCCTTGTCTATCCCTGCCAATCTTCCAATCCCCAACACAAGGCCCCCTATTCAGCATAGCAGGTGAGGCCACCTGGCTGAGGTACTTGTCCTTCTCCTCAGTTTTATCCCGCGACCCGAAGTCTCACGCTCCAGGACACTGCCCTTGGGGCGGAAGAGATGGGATCGCTCGCAGAGTCC
The DNA here is from genome assembly GCF_040414725.1 of Anabrus simplex. NCBI lineage: Eukaryota > Metazoa > Arthropoda > Insecta > Orthoptera > Tettigoniidae > Anabrus > Anabrus simplex. The sequence continues at coordinate 15,652,819 of NC_090267.1, forward strand.
GAGGGAAAATCCAACCCGGGAGGGTGAACGGATTAAGACGGAAAGAAAGAAAGACTATGTATAAATAAAAGTAAATAATACTATGTGTAAATAAATAGTAATTTTCTTAATTACCATTACATTTATATCTGCTTAAAGCAGAACATCTCGTCAACAGTCTTACTCATATTTTCGTACAGTTTGATCTCGGAGCTTGCAGGTGATGATGACTAAAGAAACAAATAATATATTTTAAGAAATAGTGTTTTACTAAGATCCGTCTCTCTGGTGAAGTGGTTACTGTGATTAGATGCCATCCCCGGCGGTCCGAGTTCTGCCACGAAATTTGAAAAGTGGTAACAATTTGAGTCACGCCGTAGCGCCCTCTCCTGCGATAGTGCCCGAGGCACTTCTCGTGCTGACTCACCGGGTAATGGACGTGTTACAGCGTTGCACACAATGGTTTGTGTTCAACTCGAGAACTTGCCGACATGGCGTTTACTTACAGCAAGGCAAATGGCAACAGGCGGCGGGCAGCACGGTTGTGTCAGGAGACCTATCCCCGCCGACAACAACCACAGCATCCAATGTTTGCAACGGTGTTTGTCTGAGACAGGGTCGTATAAGGAAGCAGAAACTCATGAAGGTCGTACCCGCCCTGTTTGGACACCAGACGAGGAGGGAAATGTGATTAACACTGTGAAAGGCGACCGCCGTGTCAGTACCAGGCAGTTGGCCCGCCAGTAAGCCAGACGACCGTGTGGAACATTGTTACTACCCTTATCACTTACACCGTGTGCAGGGCTTACCAGCGACAGACTTTCCATATCGGGGGCGGTTTTGTTACTGGTTTATTCACCAGGCAACCACGATTACGCGAAGTGGTATCTTCAACTTTCATAATAGTCATCTGTGGGATTGTATCCAGAACCCCCATGGTTTGGTGCCAGCGAATCATCAGCATCGGCTGAGCCGGAATGTGTGGGCCGGAATAATTGGCGACCGTGTTTTGGGACCAGTCTTCCTTCCACGTCGCCTAACAGCCCAGAACTATCGGCGTTTCTTGAGGGTGACATTGCCTCCCCTGCTGGAAGACGTACCATTGATGATTCGCAGGGTTATGTGGCTGCTACATGATGGTGCTCCTGCCCACTTTCCGTGAACGTCCGGACGCATCTCAATCGTGTCTTCTCTTGTTGATGGATCGGACGAGGAGGTCCAGTTGCATGGCCTACTCGTTCACCAGATCTCAACCCGTGCGATTTCTGATTATGGGGCCATCTCAAAAGTATTGTGTATGAAAAGCCCATTCCAGATGAGGAGACACTGCTGCTTTTGACACGTTTCGGATGCAGTCTAACCGATGCGAACGTGTGAGACAGAACATGCTACGGCGCGTACTTGCATGCGTGGAGGTACATGGAAATCATTTTCAACACATTCTGTAACTGTGGCTGCATAGTACAGTGCGTATTAGACCACCGTCTCTGCAACAAAGGATGATCGAATAAATGGTCCCTAACAAACAAACCATGAATTTCCGCACATAATTTCATTACATCTTTTCTGTTCCATATCCTCTCCTCGCTCAATCCCTAGAGTTTGTACATGGTGGAAAAATCCCCCTGTAGTTTATAACACTTCTTTCCATACAATATTCTCTGCGTTTCGACCATTCGGCCAGATCTGCATCTTAACATTTTCAAACGATCTTGCTCGAGATTTCTGGTTCGGGTGAGTAAACTGCCCCTGCGCTTTATTAACAGTCATACAGAAGGCTTGTCGACTTGACGCCTTCCCGTCAGTTTTCTATTAGTAGGATGTTCTGCCATCTGTTGAATATATTCAGAAGCTGGGAAAGGTCAGGGAACCAAAGAGTATCTAGCAGAGAATAGCATTCTTCCATCATCAGGGGAAGTGTATACTCCGGCTTCACAGGTAGTTATCAAACATGGCTGCTTGCAATCTCATTACTAAGGATGAAAATCACACATATCAGAACTGTAAGTCGCTTAGCAACGCACTGAGTACTCTGGGTAGGGTGAGCCTTCCCCTTCAATTATTGGAGCGATCATTTAATGATTTCATTTTATGATTATTCAAAGTTGGCTGAACGTTATCAACCGACAGGTGATTCCGGAAAGAATACAACAGAAATGAAGCAGATCGGCCGAGTAGAACGGACGGACGGATCTGCCAAAACACTTTAAATATATAGATTTTACTTGTCATAAATTAGGTGGGGACGAAATTACGAACATATTTTTGGTAGTTTAGTTTTTGTAGTGTTTACGTCAAATATTGACTACCTTACGTTATACCAGTTTCATTGTAATCTGCGTGTAAGTGAAGAATATATTCAGTAATATATGTACCAATTTCTAGCCTTGTCCATAATATTCCTGAATTTCTACAAGTCCAAGTCTGCTAAGGGGACGAAACATGGGCCTCTTACCTTACTCCCGGGTAAGATATGCTGGACGTAAAATAGGCCCGCATTCGGATCTCCGGGTGGGAACTACACGAGAGTGTTGAGTCTGCGTGTCGAAGGGTGGAATGTTAAAATCCTTGTTGTAGGTGTAAGTGAATTACTTTCACAGAAAGCGCAGTATCTTTTATCAGTCGACTACAGAATGAGCAAGACAATATTGAATTATGTAAATGCAGGAGTTGGTTTAATAATGAATGAGAAAATACGGCAGCGGGTTAGCGGAGTGAGTGGATTGACACAAAGTCAGTGCCCGACCGAACAGTGCAGGTCCATATGTCCACTAGTTCAGCAGATGATGAAAAATCGACAGAATAGATGAAGAGATAGAAGATTAATACAATATGTAAGAGGAGATAAGAATCCTAATGTGATGGGAGACTGGAATACAGCCGTAGGCCAAGAAAGAGGAAGTAATGCAGTGGGAGAATTCGGACTGGGGCAAAGAAATAAAAAAAAGGAAAAAGGAAATTTATTCCTTGTTAATATTGGGTTCAAACAAGAGTTTGTGTACGTGGGCAAGACCTGGAGTCACTGGAATGTATCAAATATATTTAATTATGATTAAACAGAGATTCAAAAAGCAAGTGTTGGATTGCAAGACTTTTCGAGGAGCAGACGTGGATCCTGAACCAGTGGAGATTCCTCAGACACAGCGATTCATTTGTTTCCGAATTATGTTACTATGTTAGTGCTGCATTTTAAACCCCCAGTGTTGTAAATATATTCTTTACTTAAAGATTCTGCAGTGTACCGGTATTTGAAACACCCGGCGTTGGGAGAGATTTGCTCTAGGCGCGGACGTTAACCAGTGATAAAATGATGGTGAGAAAGTGCTGGCTGGAGCTCTGGCCCTGAATACGAAGGATACGTTCATTTTTACATCGCGTTGCCCCAAGAAGGAAGAGGGACACAACCAAGAAGCTCTCGCCCAGAATGTGGTACCAAGCGCCAACATTCTTACGTGTGCTCGTGACAGGCACTGCCCGCCTTGCTGTTCGATTCTTTAATTATTTCCTACTTCAGTTTGCGTGCCCTTGACTTAGAGTGTTATAAGATTCCGGCAATAAGCTACCTCTTAATCAGATGGTAAAGACTCACCTTATTTTAATAGAGAAATAAAGCGACTAAGGAGGTGCAGATTTGAAAGGTATAGAGTTAGAAAAGGCTGTGGAAATAAGGAGGAACTGAAGGAACTTACTAGGAAATTGAAACGAGCAAAGCTGAGGATAACATGATGGCAAGCATAATTGCTAGTCATACAAATTTTAGTGAAAAATGGAAGGGTATGCATAGGTATTTTAAGGCAGAAACATGTTCCAAGAAGGACATTTCAGGGATCATTAATGAACAAGGATCTTCAAAAGGCAGAAGATTTTTTGGTACTAGTGGCTTTACGTCGCACCGACATAGATAGGTTATTATGGCCACGATGGGATAGGGAAGGTCAAGGAGTTGGAAGCAAGCGTCCGTGGCCTTAATTGAGGTACAGCCCCAGCATTTGCCTGGTGTGAAAATAGGAAACCACGGAAAACCATCTTCAGGGCTGCCGACAATGGGATTCCAACCCACTATCTCCCGAATGCAAGCTCACACCTGCGCGCCCTAACAGCACGGCCAACTCGCCCGGTGGATCATGGGAGACTACTTTCAAAAATGAGTGCAATTGGACTAGACAAAAGAGTGACTGAATGGGTTGTTATATTTTTAGAAAATAGATTTCATAGAATTAGATTCGGTGAAGCTTTATCTGACCCTGTAATAATTAAGAGGGGAATTCCTCAAAGCAGTATTATTGGGACTTTATGTTTTCTTATATATATATAAATGATATGAGTAAAGATGTGGAATCAGAGATAAGGCTTTTTGCAGATGATGTTATTCTGTATAGAGTAATAAATAAGTTACAAGATTGTGAGCAACTGCAACGTGACCTCGAAAATGTTGTGAGATGGACAGCAGGCAATGGTATGTTGATAAACGGGGTTAAAAGTCAGGTTGTGAGTTTCACAAATAGGAAAAGTCCTCTCACTTTTAATTGCTGCGTTGATGGGGTGAAAGTTCCTTTTGGGGATCATTGTAAGTATCTAGGTGTTAATATAAGGAAAGATCTTCCTTGGGGAAATCATATAAATGGGATTGTAAATAAAGGGTGCAGATCTTGGCACATGGTTATGAGGGTGTTTAGGGGTTGTAGTAAGGATGTAAAGGAGAGGGCACATAAGTCTCTGGTAAGAGGCCAACTAGAGTATGGTTCCAGTGTATGGGACCATCACCAGGATTACTTGACTCATGAACTGGAAAAATTCCAAAGAAAAGCAGCTCGATTTGTTCTGGGTGATTTCCAACAAAAGAGTTGCGTTACAAAAATGTTGCAAAGTTTCGGCTGGGAAGGCTTGGGAGAAAGGAGACGAGCTGCTCGACAAAGTGCTATTTTGCGAGCTGTCAGCGGAGAGATGGCGTGAAATGACATCAGTAGACGAATAAGTTTGAGTGGCGTCTTTAAAAGTAGGAAAGATCACAATATGAAGATAAAGTTGGAATTCAAGAGCAAAAATTGGGGCAAATATTCGTTTATAGGAAGGGGAGTTAGGGATTAGAATAACTTTCCAAAGGAGATGTTCAACAAATTTCTAATTTCTTTGCAATCTTTTAAGAAAAGGCTAGGAAAGCAACAGATAGGGAATCTGACACTCGGGCGAATGCTCTAAATGCAGACCACTAGTGATAGGTCTAACTTAATGCATGTGGGGCACGTAGAATAACATACAGCCTGTCTTCCAAGGGGACCAGGGGCTCCGGGTTGTCGACCACGGTTCTCGTAGCTGTGCCTGGCATTGCTTCCACTAACTTGTGCCGGGATCCTCGCTTTCATCTTCCCTCATTGACCTCTCTTGGTTAATTCTTGGTCTCTTCCTACCCGGTGGTATTAGGTTTACAGTGCCTAGCAGGCCTTTAGTTCTCACGCTCTTCGTGGCCTTCGTCTTTCTTTCGCAGATACCTTCATTTTTCGAAGTCCTGTCCGTTTCCCCTACTGATTTGTGTTAATAGAGGATGGTTGCCCAGTTACACTTCCTCTTTAAACAATCTGACCACAACCACCATTACTTTATTTTCCATAGAAATTTAAAAATAATACTGAAAATATGGAGTGAGGAGAACAACACGGGCGCGTCTTACCCGGAGACCCCGGCTTCTATTCCCAGTCTGGTCTGCGAATTTTACCTGGATCTGAAGGTTCGAAGTCCACTCAGCATACGTGATTGCAAAGGAGGAGCTTTGTGATGGAGAGAAAGCAGTCCCTGTCTAGAAAACCAAAACTTCTCATCGCGCTGACCACATGACACCTCATAATCTGCAGGCCTTCGGACTAAGCAGCAGTCGCTTCGTAGGCCACGGTCCTTCGGGGTTGTTGTGCCATGAGGTTAGGCTCGGTGTGGTTTGGTTTCCGTGGAGAGCAAAAGGGGCGTATAAATACTGGGGAACCGGACGCCCATTCTCAAAATACCGGCGAAGAAAGGTTCGAACTGCTAATTGAGATATTTTCAAAGTGAATGGTACAGCGGATACTAGTGACTGTGCGCAGTCACTGATTTGTTGCCTGTCCGGGAGATAGTGTGTTAGAACCCCGGCAGTCCCATCTTTACACCAGACCACGGTCGCTTCCTTCCCACTCCTACGCCTTTCCTATCCCATTATCGCCACAATACGTATGTGTATCGGTGCGACGTAAATCCATTTGTAAAAAACGAAAACTCTTTTCCTCTTCCTCCCTTTGTTGGTATCTGCTGCCTGCTTTTGTCGTCGTGCCTCTAGCACAAACGTGGGATCTCATGCCTCGAACAATTAGACTGTCTACTGGCAAAATGCACTCCTTATAAAATTGTTCTAATTTTGGAAGAATATTCGTTTGACATCACAACTCGTCCTTTTCTATCCTCTCTATGAAGAGTTCTCATTTCTTCGTATACACTACATTTTCTCATGCTGATATTCAATTGACGTTGAAGCTGGAAAAGTAGTTGAGACTTTGTTTCAATTGCAATTTTCCTGCTGAAAGTTCCAGGCCCAAATCTTTTTTTTTGTTTGTTTGCTTGTTAGTCAGCTCTTTTCTCAAATCTTATTCTGTGACGGAGGCAAAACATTTCACTTGTACGACACCATCACAAGCAACCCAACCATCAGCACTGGCTCCAAGGAATGGATGCTCTTGGTGACAATGTTGCCAGTTCTGTTCTCATACAGTTTTATAACAGTGTCCTCATTATCTCTTCCATAAGTGACGGCAACTGGGGTACATTTTTTTTTTGGATATAGAACTGTTTTGATGAGATTGTTGCGAGGGATATAATGTAAACGTTCAACGCCTGGACCAAACTTGTAAGTTGCGATCCAATTTACTCTTTCGTCATGCCACATCTGGTTAGTGAGCTGCCTCAAAGGGACTACTACTATTAGATACTTCATCGGCCATTTCCTTCAAAGTTTTTACGTCATACTGGTGGTTTTTGAGAAAACGCCAATTACTTTCTGAGCGTATTTTCTCTCTGGCAAGAATATTCGCCTTGAAGACACTAGCGCAGCTACCGTTCAGTTTTCTCCAGGGACTGAGATAATGTGATTCAGCCCTGCACCTGCACATATTCCCTATGAAGATCCTCAATTAGAGTGGTTTACGCGTTTCTCTCCTCTAAATTTAGCTACGATACCCACGTACCTTAAAAAGGCAAACATTCAAAACTGTAAATGGATGGACCAGAACCAACTTCATCTGTCCTACGATGCAAAATTATTCCATTATGCTAGATGGCGTAAAGACACCAATCCTGATCTCTGCCTAATAACAATGGGTGCTAACCATATTCCTTTACCTCACACAAGATATTTACTATCAGGGTCTCCACGCAGCCAGCATCGTCCAGTTATGTTTGTTACGGGGTTACCCGTGGAACGCAGAGGTGAAAGAAGGTGCCGGGATGAATGGGTCTAAGTACAATGTCAAGAAAAGAATTTAAAAACTTAACTGAATGTTATATTTTTGAAAAACAACAAATTTAACAACTTTTCCACTTAGTGATATAACAATGACATAGTAATTTAGAAAGAAGACTTAGGAAAATCCGAGATTTCGGAGGTTTTTTTTTTTGAGTTCCCAGCCTCAAATTTACGAAGAGCACAAATCCCCCAATACATGGATCACTTGCTCCAACAATGAAAATATCAGGCCTCCCAGAGGCACATTTACAACACTTGAAAAAGAGCTAACATGCTCTCAGTTCTCAAGCCTATTCAAGGCAACACCAAAAATATCTTACAGCTTTTGGCCTTCCAAGGCCCAACTTACAAACTGAAACAGGGGTATCTCGTACCCAACCTATAGGGCCTTCGAGTAAAAGGAAATAACAGTTAAATAAATGGCCCGAACACAAAATGAAAGGACATAAATGCTTGCGCTCCTAGATATGAACACTTAAAACGTAAGGGGCGCTAGGCCTCTGAAACACAGGCTATTCCCAAACTATGGAGGTGACTCGCATAAGAAAAATATTTAAGACATTACGGGAAGGAAGAAAACAGTTTCAAAACGTAGTCACCTCAAACCAATATGAAGGGTAGCTCGAGAGGGCACATCACAATCTATCCCCGATTTACAGTTAAAGATTTTATGAAGTTTTTATATCAGCAGGCAGAAAATTGCATTTGTAGGAAAACTAGGTTACACAGTTAAAGATTCGGACCTTTCCCTCAGGTTAAACTGCGGAGCTAGCAAGAAATAAAGATGTTATATGGCCATTACCTTGTCGGTGTACTGCTGCCTGATGCAAGAGGTGCCTCCCGCCTCCTGCTTGACACACACACTTAGTTAGATGACGATCAAATGGCGAAGAGACGAGAAAATACGCAGTTTGTAAACCCTCAGGGAAGGTTCGAGATCATTCATGAATAATCAAGACACACCCACAGAATTTTATTGGTTGAGTTCGCAAGTGACACTCAGAATCGGAGAAGAAGCCTGTGATAGATGGAAAATTAATTACAGAAATCAGGGATTGGCTGGATTCAAAACTGGCGGAAAGAAAAGATAAATATTGCCAACCCAAATATAAATGAACATCAATTAGTAAAAAAAACTTATGAACACAAAACATCTTCAAATCAAAAGTTCCTTCACTTCGCACCAGGGTGCATGGTCATAGTTTTTTTTAGCAGTGACATCTATGAGAGGATGTCCAAACTTCTTGATGAACGGAGAACAAAACAAGTAGAAATTCACACAGTTCAGGAAATTTCAGAATAGCAAAATTCTATCAGATTTTAGAGGTGACATCTTGCGAGTAAAGGTTTAAGTAGGTCTAGTTTCAAGTTCACGGTTCCTCCAGTAGAGGAGTTCTTTTAGGCGCAAGATTTAAATGTGCGGCGTAGAGTTGTACCTCCCGGTACAGACCCCCCCAAATGTCCTTCCAAGGGGTGACACAGAAGAATTTTGAAAAATCATTCTTCACTTTGAAGAAAATTTTCTTTCTTGATGGGTAGAAACTTGTTAAACTCCAGCTTTAGAGTGTCCTTGTTGTAGTAGAAGGTTAAATACATATTAATATTTTTGACGGCAAGACCTGCCGCCGCTGCCGATATCCAGTCGAGGTCGCCCGGACCCCTCAAGTACCCTCAGATACACCTCTCCCGGTACTATGAGAGGGGTAGTCGTGTTGATGGACGCCGCAGATTAGAAGTATATATACAGTCCCCAGAGGGGTTGGCGGTAGGGGCACCGCACTTCAGCCTTTGCCGGGAGGTGGACTCCAGCGCGCCGTGCAAAGGATTCTTCACGGGAGTGGAGTGGGCCCGTAACCCACCTCTGTGGTAGTACGGCGACAAACGGCTGCGGGGACACTGAAACAGTAAGATCTCGGCGACAGAAAAGTGTTGTTGGTGACTTGAGATTAGAGGGTACGAACTTATTGGTGATGCTGAGGGGCGGTCGGCGTGGAAGGCTTTTTGCCAATGGTGTGGATTTGCAGGAGACGGGGGCTTGGTAATGGCAACTCAGTAATGGACAGCAGGAAAAGCAGAGGGGAAGATCGTACATACAGTTCATATATATATATATATATATATATATATATATATATATATATATATATAACAAAATAAGGTAATTTGGGGCAGAAGGCCTCCCAAAAAATATAACCTTCAAACTGCTGTTAAACACTGATGGCTAAGTTAACAATGACGTTACACAGGTTTCACCTGAGACAGGTGAACTCTAAAGATCCTCTCCGTGGCTGGATTGCTCACTAATAATGTAACCGGTGTCAAAAAATCCAATATGATGCACGGTCCAAGAAATCTGAGGGCATGCTTGCCCGCGGGAACAAAGTTTCTTACCATGACTTGATCTCCTACTTTTTAATTGGTGGGCCTCCGTCCACGATCATATCTTTCCCTAACCTTTTCACGAGAAACCTTAAGACTGGTCTTAGCCTTCTTCCATAGATCTCTAATATTATCGGGATCTATTGTCTCTGGTAGTATATCATTAAGTGACCAAAGGTTAGAGAGCGGCGTGTTAGGGACAAATTTGAACATCAAAGAAGCTGGAGTGAACTTATGGGTCTCATGAACTGCTGAATTCAAAGCAAAGGCCAACCAATGCAGGGCATTGTCCCACCTGGAATGATCTTCATGATGAAATGCAATGAGCACTGATCTAAGATTACGGTTGACGCGCTCAGCCGGAGATGGTTGAGGATAATACGCCGATGTAGTTACGTGTGATATAGACAGGTCAAAACAGAATTTACGGAAGAGGTTGGATGTAAATGCCTTAGCATTATCAGAAACTATGTATTGACACGGATCAAAAGAAGCAAAGGTGGTATTTTAACAAGCAATAGTAGACTGAGCGGTTGCCAGCTTAGTCGGAAATAGCCAGGTAAATCTTGTGAAAGCATCTACACACACGAGAATGAATTTGTTGGCATTCCCCTTTGATTGGAGGAAGGGTCCTACGTAGTCGATATAGAGGCGTTCCATGGGGCGCGACGCTTGATGAGAAGATAATAGACCTAGCTTAGTGGACAAGGTCGGCTTACTAAGCCAACATGATTTGCAAGCTTTTACTAATTCTCGAATTTCACCGTCCATACCTTTCCAGATAAATATCTCTCGGATCTTATCTCGAGTTCTGAAGGTGCCTAAATGCCCCCCTAATGGGATCTCATGGTAGTGCTTGAAGATCATAGGTACAAGGACAGCTGGAATCACCACTTTCATCTTTTGATCATGCCTCGACGGGCAACATAAAACCCCATTCCTCAACACATAAGGGACGACATGTTCCCCAGAAGAAAAGGTTTCCATAATAGGGGCCAACGCAGGATCTTCATGGTGATATTTTTCAATATCCCTGAACGGCATGGGGGCATCATTTAGAATGGCGTTAATGCCCGAAGGAATGGGCGTGGGAACAGACGAACTATCATCCAAATCAGAGGTCTCCACATCATTAGCAAACATGCGGCTTAGTCCATCCGCCACAACATTTTCAGATCCTCTAATATGCCTAACATCAAATTGGAAGGCCGAAATCCTGATGGGCCATCGAGCTACAAGACCAGGACCACGCGCCTAGCTAAGACCCAACTTAAGGCTTGGTTATCTGTTTCCAGGTCGAACTTTACATGTTCCAGATAGAGGCGGAACTTCTCTAATGCAAATAAGACTGCCAAACCCTCAAGTTCATAGATGTAATACTTGGCTTCTTGAGCCGATAATGTCCTAGACGCATAGGCGATGGGTCGCCTTCCGAGTTCAGTTTCTTGAAGAAGCACAGCAGCCATCGCCGACGACGAGGCGTTGTTTTGAACGATGAATTTCTTCGAGAAATCAAGCATAGCAAGGACAGGGACATTGCAAAGAGCTAATTTTAGATCTTCGAAAGCGGCTTGCTGAGACGGCCCCCACTCAAATTTGACGTCTTTCCCACGCAGTATTTTCAAGGGCGCCGTTCTGTTAGCGAAGTTAGGAATGCATTTCCTGAAGAAATTCACCATGCCGATGAACCTGGCAATACCTTTGATGTCCTTAGGAGGTTTGAAATCACGGATGGCCTGTGTTTTAGAATGATCAATAGAAACACCATCGGGCGACAAAATATGCCCTAGGAAAGACATGCAAGACTTAGCAAAAGCTACCTTAAATAACTTCACAGTTAACCCCGCCTTACGAAGGCGATTAAGGGCCTCTTTTAGATGATCAAGGTGTTCTTCAAAGGTCTCAGAAAATACGACGATATCATCAAGGTAATGGTACAAATATTCGTATTTGATGTAGGAGAAGACCCTATCTAGCAGTCTAGTGAGCACAGCTGCCCCCGTGGGGAGCACGAAAGGCACGCAGTTGTATTCGTACAAGTTCCAATCCGTGGCAAAAGCTGTTAAATATTTTTATTCTTCAGCTAGAGGGATCTGATTGTACGCTTGATTAAGATCTAAGATGGTGAAGAACTTAGCTTTCCGAAACAATGAAAAACAAGAGTGAAGGTCGGGAAGAGGCACACACTGTAACACCACCTTCTTATTTAAAGCCCTATAGTCAATCACAGGCCTGAAGCCACCTTGAGGTTTCGGAACTAGGAAAATGGGCGATGAATACGCCGACTTGTATGGTCGAATGATACTATCCTTTAACATCTGATCGATGATTTCATTGAGGGCCTTCATTTTAGGAGCAGATAGCCTATAAGGTGGAAATATAACCGGGATCGAATCAGTAACCTCAATCTTATATTCGATGTGGTCAGTAACACCAAGAGTATCGGAAAATACATCCGGAAATGACTGACACAACTTACGAATACTATCGGCCTGCTCTTCAGGTAGATGTCTAAGGTCTAACAACATCTCATCCTGAGTAGGCGAAACAAATGAACATGAAGAAGAATTATACTTAAGCAAAGGAATTTTACAGTTACTAGCAAATTTAAAAGTGCACGACTTGCTCTGAATGTCGAGCACTAGACCAGTATGAGACAAGAAGTCTGCTCCTAATATTATGGGGCAAGACAAGTGCTTAGCCACAAACAGTTTTATGTTCCAAGTGAATTTAGAAATACGAATTTTGGCAAATAGGAAACCTAAAATTTCTAATGGAGAAGAATTAGCCAAAACACATTGAACTGAAGTCGAACAATAATCAGAAAATTTACAGACAGACTTTAATGTTGAGCACCATTCAGCCGAAATTAATAGAACTATAATAATAATAATGTTATTTGTTTTACGTCCCACTAACTACTTTTTAAGGTCTTCGGTGACGCCGAGGTGCCGGAATTTAGTCCCGCAGGAGTTCTTTTACGTGCCAGTAAATCTACCGACACGGGGCTGTCGTATTTGAGCACCTTCAAATACCACCGGACTGAGCCAGGATCGAACCTGCCAAGTTGGGGTTAGAAGGCCAGCGCCTTAACCGTCTGAGCCACTCAGCCCGGCGAATTAATAGAACAAACACTCCCGGAGTCTAATAGAGCGGTAACGGGTTCACTATTCAATTCCATTTTCAGAAAAGGTACAAGTGCGGGGGACTCCGCCGCGTTCCTAAGGCATTCTTTAGGGCACTCAGATGCGGGTTTAGAAGAACTTCTACCCTGTTCCGGGCTTTCGGTGGTTTTAACCGGGGCTGAGCCTTGGGAAGATGACTTTTCCGACTCAGCCGATGCCACTAGTGACTTTCGATTATTCGAGTTGGTGGAGGTTGCGCCAGAAGTTGATCAGGAGAGGGTGCTATTGGCGTTAGGGAAATTCTTGGCGATGTGAGAAAACGGGACACATTTAAAGTAGCCTTGGTATGTCCCTGCTCCATTCTTTGTCCCACTCGATTTTATTACTAGTCACTTGTTACGGAGATGATCTGCCGACCCACAAGCATAGCATTTGTGCGTGGTGAAAGTTCGGCGAGGTGAAGGCCGAAACGAAGATGGAGGGGGCTCCTTAGCGACTCTTAAGGTATCGGCATACCTAACTCCTTCAGCTGAGACAGCCATAGCCTCTAATTCAGCAAAAGTTTGAGGATGCGACGCGAAACACAGATATGACCTACAGGGTGGGGAAATGCCTTCCACAATGGTCTGCACGATTTGATCTTCTGGAAAATGAAGGGCAAACACCCTTGTGTAAAACTTAATATCCTGGATGAATTCGGCGAGATTTTCATCCAGTCGCTGTACTCTGTAATAGTACCTTTGAATTAATGATGACATTGCTCGAGCCGGAATGAAATTCGCCAGAACGTGTGCATGGAAGTCTTCTATAAAAGATTGCTCAGCTATGGCTCTGACTACTTTGTCCGAGAGGACACCTATGCAGTAAGGGTAAATAATTTGAGGAATGTGAGAAGGAGAGAGATAAAACACTAGAGCGTGATCTTGGAAGTTAACTAAAAACCTTAAAAATGCAATTACATCATTAGTAGAATTAATAGAAAACTTAGAAATTCCCCTAAGCAACATGCCAAAGGGTGAGGCAAACTACTAAATCCGGGTGACATAGTAGGGAACGGCCTAGGAGGTGAAGAAGCTTCAGAGACAACATTATTTAAAAAGAATGGTGGAATGGATGTACGACAATCAGACTCGGTTTCCAATGGGGCAGACGTTTGTTGAGTAGCTACCGATTTCATGTTTTCTACATTCTTGGACGAGTCTTCCTCACTTAGGATGTTTACCACAGAGGCTTGGTAGGTTTTGGGGGAAGCTGCCCCAGTCAACCACTGAAGAACTTTATTTGACATTTCAGAGAGATGTTCAGTAAGGTTGCTAACCTCCTTAGCATGGTCATCTTTTAGTTTAAGAGACAATAGGTCCATTACTCTATTGTAAAAATGGCACAACCTAGCCTGTACTCTTTTAAGTTGGTTAGCAGGAGGATCACTCACTTCAAAAAAACTAACTACGGATGCTAGCTCAGTGGTGTTGTCAGTGATAGTGGAGAGAGCCTCATCAATTTCCTTCTCTCCCAAGGTTGGGATACAAATTGGTAACTCTAGTGACTCTTTCAGTTTGGTTGTATCTGCCGCAACCGTGCCTCCGGATTGAACATTCCTAATAGATAATTCGTAGATCAATTCCTCCTTGTGCAAGTAGCCGGGATGGAGGACTTCTCGAGGGGCGGGCATGATGACAGAAATTTATAAATTTGAAAGAGAAAAATTCCAGCGACTGAGAAATTACTTAGAGTTCGGAACGGATTCTATATTTATCCGTCGACAGGGGCTTAATTGAGACCCATTCAACCACGCTCTGCTACCACTTGTTGCGGGGTTACCCGTGGAACGCAGAGGTGAAAGAAAGTGCCGGGATGAATGGGTCTAAGTACAATGTCAAGAAAAGAATTTAAAAACTTAACTGAATGTTATATTTTTGAAAAACAACAAATTTAACAACTTTTCCACTTAGTGATATAACAATGACATAGTAATTTAGAAAGAAGACTTAGGAAAATCCGAGATTTCGGAACTTTGACTCTCTTGGGCTACAAGCCCCTAGTTTTACAATTTTTGAGTTCCCAGCCTCAAATTTACGAAGAGCACAAATCCCCCAATACATGGAGCACTTGCTCCAACAATGAAAATATCAGGCCTCCCAGAGGCACATTTACAACACTTGAAAAAGAGCTAACATGCTATCAGTTCTCAAGCCTATTCAAGGCAACACCAAAAATATCTTACAGCTTTTGGCCTTCCATGGCCTAACTTACAAACTGAAACAGGGGTATCTCGTACCCAACCTATAGGGCCTTCGAGTAAAAGGAAATAACAGTTAAATAAATGGCCCGAACACAAAATGAAAGGAGACAAATGCTTGCGCTCCTAGATATGAACACTTAAAACGTAAGGGGCGCTAGGCCTCTGAAACACAGGCTATTCCCAAACTATGGAGGTGAAAAATATTTAAGATATTACGGGAAGGAAGAAAACAGTTTCAAAACGTAGTCACCTCAAACCAATATGAAGGGGAGCTCGAGAGGGTACATCACAATCTATCCCCGATTTACAGTTAAAGATTTTATGAAGTTTTTACATTAGCAGGCAGAAAATTGCATTTGTAGGAAAACTAGGTTACACAGTTAAAGATTCGGACCTTTCCCGCAGGTTAAACTGCGGAGCTAGCAAGAAATAAAGATGTTATATGGCCATTACCTTGTCGGTGTACTGCTGCCTGATGAAAGAGGTGCCTCCTGCTTGACACACACACTTAGTTAGATGACGATCAAATGGCGAAGAGACGAGAAAATCCGCAGTTTGTAAACCCTCAGGGAAGGTTCGAGATCATTCATGAATAATCAAGACACACCCACAGAATTTTATTGGTTGAGTTCGCAAGTGACACCCAGAATCAGAGAAGAAGCCTGTGATAGATGGAAAATTAATTACAGAAATCAGGGATTGGCTGGATTCAAAACTGGCGGAAAGAAAAGATAAATATTGCCAACCCAAAAATAAATGAACATCAATTAGTAAAAATACTTATGAATACAGAAATTCTTCAAATCAAAAGTTCCTTCACTTCGCACCAGGGTGCATGGTCAGAGTTCTTTAGCAGTGACATCTATGAGAGAATTTCCAAACTTCTTGATGGATGGAGAACAAAACAAGTAGAAATTCACACAGTTCAGGAAACTTCACAATAGCAAAATTCCATCAGATTTTAGAGGTGACATCTTGGGAGTAAAGGTTTAAGTAGGTCTAGTTTCAAGTTCACGGTTCCTCCAGTAGAGGAGTTCCTTTAGGCGCATGATTTAAATGTGCGGCGTACAGGTGTACCTCCCGGTACAATTTTAGCCATCGGTTTACAAGTCCCATTAATTACAACAAAACAGAAACCCAGATGGAACTTCAAGAAAGCGCAATGGATGAAGTATTCTCATGAGGTTGATTCTCATCTTCGCTGGATTTTCACCTAAACTAGAGAATTATAAACGCTTTATTGGGACCATTATTGGAGCAGAAAAATGTAACATACCTCTTGGGTATAGAAGGAACTACATTCCTTGCTGGAATTAAGAGATTGAAGAGCTTGCTAAAGCACACGAGGAAAACGGAGATCCTGCCTTGGGCATGGAGATTCTACAATCCTTGAACACCCAAACAAGGGAGCACTGGCATAGCACAACACAAGGTCTTGATTATACTCACTCCAGTCACAAAGGTTGGTCAATTCTTAGAAAACTTGGAGCAGCAACACCACTGCCGATTTCCAGAACTGAACTTAATCCATCTTCCATCGCACAATACATTAAAAAGAGGTCAGAAGATGTTCCGATAGATGCCTGCCAATACGAAATTATATAAGAGATTCTTAAAGCAATCAATGATCAGCTGGATGATAACCCATTTTATTCCTCTCCTTTTACGAGTGCTGAACTCAATCAAGCAATTCGATCTCTGAAATCTGGAAAAGCAGCTGGTCTGGATGGTATATTCACAGAATTTATAAATCACCAAGGAAGTAATTGCAGGAAGTTGCTCCGGAATTTCTTCTCAGATATCCTCGCCAAAGAACAAACACCACAAGGGTTCAAAATTACAAAAATCATCGCAATCCTTAAACCTGGGAAACCAGCAGACGACCCAGCAAACTACCGTCCAATTTCACTCCTCAGAGTTTGCTATAAAATTCTGGAACGCCTAATTTACAACAGAATATACTGCACATTAGACAATAGAATACCACCAGAACAGGCTGGATTCAGGGAAAAACGAAGCTGTTGTGAGCAAGTCTTAGCTTTAACATCCTTTATAGAATCAGGTTTCCAAAGAGGATTGAAAACATCCGTGGCTTTCATCGACTTAACTGCTGCGTATGATACAGTATGGATTGATGGATTAATGGTGAAGATAAAACAAGCACTACCTTGCAGAAGACTCACTGCCCTGTTATCTACCATGTTAAGGAATCGTTATTTCAGAGTGTGTTCAGGTGACAAGATGAGCAAGTCGTACACCATCAAGAATGGCCTCCCTCAAGGATGTCTTAGCCCCATTGTTCTTCAACCTATATACAAGTGATGTACCAGAAACAATGTCCCGTAAGTTCTGCTATGATGATGACTCTGCCATAGCACATCAGAAAACACCTCGAGAATACTGCAGGAAAACTTAGGACCAGGAATAACATCATTCGCGAACCGTACCCACGACGGTCAAACAAGTGAGTGTGTTACTGTCCCCAAAATAAGGATATTTACAGGCTCTCCAAATGACGCTGCCTGGTCATGGGGTGTTATGGTGCAATCATCAAATTCTTAACCACTGGACCAATTTATCTGAAATTCACCCCCAAAATTCAACCAAAATTCCAAGTCACAATGGTGTTGGTTTCTAAATTTTCCCGTGCTTTAAACGGGTGTAATTAATTAATTTCGTCTACAGACTTTCGCGCTAATTTGGTTGCCTGGCCTTGGCACGCGCGGACAGTTTATCAGTATGGATGTCAAAATTTTCCCAGGCCTAATTAAATTCATTTAATATTTGTTACAAATTTTAATTATTTATTCCTTCATTAATGATATTGCAAAAATTCTCGTTGTGAAGTTTTAATATAGGGCCTATATTGTTAATTATTTAATACTCGAAGTCCGCCGAAGTATCTCGACACTGTCCGAATAGATCGCTCGCTTGCCACGGTGAGTATGATCCCACGGTAACTTCTCCCGCCATGAAGGGTGAGATAATCTCGCAATAAATACTATGGCCGTAACAATAGTTATTCGTAGCTGCAATATTTATCGTGGTAGAATTATGGGTTCAGTACTAATATTTCTTCTACTGTAGATGACAGAGGGTCGTTAATAATTCTGCCACATAGAACTGCTTCAGAGACATATATACATTATCATTATAGACTGTTATGCCCTTCAGCGTCCAGTCTGCAAGCCTCCGTGAATTTACTAAACGTCACCACAATCCTCGATCTGCAACTAGTGTCGTGGCCTCATTTAGTTCTATACCTTGTGCCGCACCAAGTTTCCCTTGGTGGCGCACTTCTCTGTATGTAATACATTCTTTGACCGCTATCGACCTTTCGGTCGATTTATTCCCTGGACGTGACGTATGACTCGTTTTCTCCTTGACAGAGTGCGCTTCCGGCCATCAGCCGAAGTCTCTTCAGTCAGTCTCGTGTCCGCCTTCTTTGAATTAAGTTCGCAGGACGGTTGTAGCCGACATGGCGGTCGAGACAACAATGTACTTTTTGAGATACGAGATCTTTGACCTGTGCCGTTTACTTTTCCTTCAGTATATTTATCTGCTTGAATGCTCGGCTCTTTATCTCGGTCGCTATTTGGTGACTACCTAATGCTCTCAGCAACGCCCGACTATTAAGGTAACCCTTTTTTTTTTTGGCTTGCTATGGTTGCGTGGGCTTATTAGTTATGTACATTTAACCGTTAATGCTGCATTTTGTCTTATTGATAGTTTTCTCTGATCTTGTGTGTTCTGTTTTTTGTGTGACTTAAACCCGTAAGGATGGAGGATGGTTTTAGTCAGTGGTGTGTTTGTTTCGCGTGTATGTGATCTGAAGTTCGAGACCCATTGCCATTTTTTTTTTATTCGTCGATTCTCTCATGGCCGAGCTCTTGATGCGTGACGTTGTGTTTGACGCTATGACTGGTATTCATGTTCGTCCGTGGTGAGGCGATATGAATACGTTGCAAGCGTGATGGTTACGATGAAGCTACTGTGAATTATGTGAGGATGTGCTTTGCCTTCATGCGGCAATCCTTTGTTATATTACGCGTCTTGTATTGAGCTCATGAGTCCATGAAAGCACTTGTCTTGCTATGCGGACCTCTCTGTGTTCGTTATGTGTCTGGACAAAACTGATTATTCTACCCGTATACATTTCTTTTGGGTCTCTATGGTGTGTGTGTGTACGTGTGGTTGTGCTGTATGCCTGCCTGATTAACAGCATTCTCCTTTTCTTACAGTGTTAATTTTTTTAAAGTATTATTTACATTTTCTTATTTTCATTCTTCAGGCTATTTGCTGGCCTAATTATATATTTATGTTTGTTGCTTTCATTTGAATGAGTCTTCCTTCATTGTTAGCATTGTTTACTCGCCTCGTAACTATGGCAGCCATATTTATTCTTTATTTTTTTTCTTTCTGGGCTGCTGTGTTTTTCAAACGGGGGATTGTTGCGTGATGGATCTCTTCTCTGGGATGCTGGTCCATATACTTGGAGATGTGTGAGATGTAACGTGTATGTTTTTATTTGATGTGCGTGTAAGTTCTTCCGATGTATGTCCACTGATATTAATTCATTGCGAGGACGAATGTGTCATACGTCGCGTGTATGAAATTATGTGGAGGAAGTAAATCGTATGTTACAAGTTTGTGATTGAAAGAAGCTTGTGTGGCCATGTTTGATGTCTTTTCAATCTGCCTCTTGATATGATTGGATGAATAACCTATATGATAAGTTTCTACGCATATCTCCGTGAGTTATATTTCAAGCTTGATTTTATTATTTTGTTTGTTTGATCTCTTTCACTTTATTTTCATTAATAAACCCCCATGTATTTTCACCCCGTTCTTTCATTTATCGGGAAGGGTTCTGGGTTCTTTCCGTCTCCCGCTCCTCCCTTTAGTTTAATTTGGTTCGAGTCCAGCTCCAGACTGTTTTAGTCTGTTCCAGCCCGTCCACGGCCTCGTCTCATGAGGTAAGTTGGTAAGTATTCACGGACCTGTTGGTGTGTGTATGCGTGCGTGTATGCGTATGTATGTGTGTGCGTATGTGCGTGTGCGTGTCTACGGTAGCAGAGTGTGTGTAAGGTATGAGTGAGTGTGCGCCGGAGTGCGGGCGGTAGATGCTATGCAGAGCGTGGTTCGTGGCTGGAAGGTTTCACCGAGGGGCTGATTCTCGGTGGAGCAGAGCTGGATTCTTTTAAAATTAAGTCCTCCTTTTTGTGTTTATACTGTGCCATGAATAAAATATATATATTAATTGATGCTATTTCACAGCATACTTTCGTTAAATCTTGTGTATAACTTTGGTTGTGATTTTGTCATTGTTGACTGTTGCTCTTGCATTATTTATCTTATCTGTAAACAATGGAGAACATACAAGATAATGCGTGTGAAAATCCTCCCAGTGTTGATATGCAAAATAATTCAGGCACGTCTATGGAAGGTAATTCCATTCATTCAAACTCTGATCACAACAATGCGGGTATTGCTGTAAACAATCGCCCTAATGAGTTTATCTCTAGCATCGATGTTCATACTGTAAATCGCATTCCTCAGCCTATCGTGAGTGGGCCATCTCAATTTAATCCTGCGCTTGATGTTGTTCGAAAATGGAATTTGAAATTTTCCGGCGAAGAAAAAGGTTTCTCCGTGATCGAATTCTTAGAGAGAGTCGAAGACGTCGCTGCGTGTGCTTCTATGTCCCTAGACCTATTTGTCCCTGTCATCCCCGGTATGTTAGAGGGGCGTGCAAGTAAATGGTTCCGATTAAATAAATTTAAAGTCAAATGTTGGTCCGATTTCTCAAAGGAACTTAAAATTAGGTTTGGTCTATCAGACATGAATTTTGTTCTTAAACAAGAGATCCTACGGAGAACCCAAGGTCCTAACGAACCTATTGATGAGTATGCGACTGGTATCCTTACCTTGTTTAACCGTCTTGATGTTGACATTCATGAGACTGAAATATTTGATACATTTTACCGTAATTTGGCTCCTAACTACAAACTCTTCATAAAGAGATGTGAGGTAAATTGTGTGGATGATATAATCAATCTTGGGCGCGAATACGAGTCTACTCTTCAACTGAATCATCTACCGCCCGCACTCCGGCGCACACTCACTCATACCTTACACACACTCTGCTACCGTAGACACGCACACGCACATACGCACACACATACATACGCACACACGCACGCATACACACACCAACAGGTCCGTGAATACTTACCAACTTACCTCATGAGACGAGGCCGTGGACGGGCTGGAACAGACTAAAACAGTCTGGAGCTGGACTCGAACCAAATTAAACTAAAGGGAGGAGCGGGAGACGGAAAGAACCCAGAACCCTTCCCGATAAATGAAAGAACGGGGTGAAAATACATGGGGGTTTATTAATGAAAATAAAGTGAAAGAGATCAAACAAACAAAATAATAAAATCAAGCTTGAAATATAACTCACGGAGATATGCGTAGAAACTTATCATATAGGTTATTCATCCAATCATATCAAGAGGCAGATTGAAAAGACATCAAACATGGCCACACAAGCTTCTTTCAATCACAAACTTGTAACATACGATTTACTTCCTCCACATAATTTCATACACGCGACGTATGACACATTCGTCCTCGCAATGAATTAATATCAGTGGACATACATCGGAAGAACTTACACGCACATCAAATAAAAACATACACGTTACATCTCACACATCTCCAAGTATATGGACCAGCATCCCAGAGAAGAGATCCATCACGCAACAATCCCCCGTTTGAAAAACACAGCAGCCCAGAAAGAAAAAAAATAAAGAATAAATATGGCTGCCATAGTTACGAGGCGAGTAAACAATGCTAACAATGAAGGAAGACTCATTCAAATGAAAGCAACAAACATAAATATATAATTAGGCCAGCAAATAGCCTGAAGAATGAAAATAAGAAAATGTAAATAATACTTTAAAAAAATTAACACTGTAAGAAAAGGAGAATGCTGTTAATCAGGCAGGCATACAGCACAACCACACGTACACACACACACCATAGAGACCCAAAAGAAATGTATACGGGTAGAATAATCAGTTTTGTCCAGACACATAACGAACACAGAGAGGTCCGCATAGCAAGACAAGTGCTTTCATGGACTCATGAGCTCAATACAAGACGCGTAATATAACAAAGGATTGCCGCATGAAGGCAAAGCACATCCTCACATAATTCACAGTAGCTTCATCGTAACCATCACGCTTGCAACGTATTCATATCGCCTCACCACGGACGAACATGAATACCAGTCATAGCGTCAAACACAACGTCACGCATCAAGAGCTCGGCCATGAGAGAATCGACGAATAAAAAAAAAATGGCAATGGGTCTCGAACTTCAGATCACATACACGCGAAACAAACACACCACTGACTAAAACCATCCTCCATCCTTACGGGTTTAAGTCACACAAAAAACAGAACACACAAGATCAGAGAAAACTATCAATAAGACAAAATGCAGCATTAACGGTTAAATGTACATAACTAATAAGCCCACGCAACCATAGCAAGCCAAAAAAAAAAGGGTTACCTTAATAGTCGGGCGTTGCTGAGAGCATTAGGTAGTCACCAAATAGCGACCGAGATAAAGAGCCGAGCATTCAAGCAGATAAATATACTGAAGGAAAAGTAAACGGCACAGGTCAAAGATCTCGTATCTCAAAAAGTACATTGTTGTCTCGACCGCCATGTCGGCTACAACCGTCCTGCGAACTTAATTCAAAGAAGGCGGACACGAGACTGACTGAAGAGACTTCGGCTGATGGCCGGAAGCGCACTCTGTCAAGGAGAAAACGAGTCATACGTCACGTCCAGGGAATAAATCGACCGAAAGGTCGATAGCGGTCAAAGAATGTATTACATACAGAGAAGTGCGCCACCAAGGGAAACTTGGTGCGGCACATCTTCCCCACACCCCCTCGAAAATGAGTCCTTACTTGGTGATCAGGCAAGAAGGGCTCATTTTACCACGGGCGAAACTTAACACTAAGTGTGTACACACCCTATAACTAAGCGTATCAATTTAACAATAACTTCAGGCATCAAAAATGGACAATAGAATATGAAAACATCTATGCACACGTCATAATTACACCTTATTTTGAAGATATACAAAATAATAAGCGTCCTTTCGTTATCAAACACAGATTCATTAAGAATTATGCAAGCGTCAGTGTCCTTTCACCGAGCGATAATTGACTCCAAGGAGAGTTATGGCAAGTCAGGCAAACATATGTATCTGTCGATTAATAATCCAGTGAATTAAACAAGTTCAGACCACAGTATCCCATTACACTCCGACCTCTTCTCAGTCACTGAGGGTGGATTTCGAAGGAATTTGGTCGAGCTATCAATACGTTTCTTTTCCTCACGATACAAGTGTTTCTCACAGGGCAATCATTACCTGAAACACAAAACAATATAAGCATACGTGCTTGCAACAAGTCAAAGTTAACTCCATATTATCAAGTCCAATACATCTTAAGGGTGCTAAATAAATCAATGCTACGAACTTCTGGAGTAATACTTTTTTAACATGGAAACGTGCGCCTTTGATTGCACACGGCCGGAGAGATCCTCCACTTTTACCGTAACAGGTCCCAGAAACTCAGTGATCCTTCTGGGCTCAGACCACTTTCGACACAGCTTTTTACTAATGTGATCCATGGTAGAACTGACAGGGAACCTCTTTACCAGGACCAGATCTCCGACGCGGAAAGGCACAGGCATTCTTCCCTTGTTATACCTC
Organism: Anabrus simplex; assembly: GCF_040414725.1. NCBI lineage: Eukaryota > Metazoa > Arthropoda > Insecta > Orthoptera > Tettigoniidae > Anabrus > Anabrus simplex. Next base: position 15,676,826 of record NC_090267.1, read on the forward strand.
TGGGCCACCCTGTCTCTGGCTTTAATCAGTTGCTCGGAGGCTATCTTCCATTTCTCCAGGACATCCAGACGTCGGGAGGGTTCGGAGAGATACTCCACATTCCATTTCAAAGAGAGTGGATCGTTGGGGACCCTGCCCAAAAATACTTCGGCAGGAGTGAACCGGCTGGACTCGTGCATGGCAGTGTTGAAACCTAGGCTGAAAAAAGAGAGATAGCAATCCCAAAGGGATCGGGTGTTATAATGGAAGGCAGACAAACAGATTTTTAGATTTCGATGAAATCTTTCAACAAGGTTCGGTTGAGGGTGATGAGGGCTCAGACGGATATGTTTTATACCCCAGGAGAAGCATAAATTACGGAACTTAGCGCCGGTAAAGACCGAAGAATTGTCAGAGACAAGCGTCCTAGGTGGACCAAAAACTCCGAAGATGTGTTTAGTTAACAAATTCACCGTGACGTTAGAATTAATTTTACGAACTGGGAACAGCCAAATGAATTTAGAAAAACCGTCGATAACAGATAAGATACCCACGTTGCCAGATTGAGATCGAGTTAGGGGTCCAAAGAAATCAATGAATAGTTTCTCACCAGGAGAATTAGCAACGTCGGCGGAATGAAAACCGATCTGAGTATTCTGAGCAGGCTTACATTTTTGGCAAACATCACAGGTTTTGACATACTCGAAGACTTCCCTTTTTAGGTTCGGCCAGTAATAATTCCGGGAAATTTTGTGAAAGGTTTTTAACTGACCGAGGTGGGCGCCTAAATGAGAATCGTGATAATAATTTAAGATCATGGGTCTCAGATTCTGGGGGACGAAAATTTTTGAAGTACGGTTGTGAAGACTTTTGTAACACAAAAGGCCCCTTTTTATTTCAAAGGATTCCCAACCTTGTTCCTTCTTCGAAAGTCTATCGGCAAGACGGATACATTCATCGTCTTTCTTCTGGAATTCAGACAACTCGGTAAAACTAAAGGGGTAGTTTCGAAGGATGCAGACAGGAAGATGATTATCGGGGCTGCACCCGATCTCGTAATCACTTGTCTCGCCACCTTCAAACATGCGCGACAAACAATCGGCAACAATATTATCTTTACCTCTTACATGAACAACAGTGAAATTATAAGACGACAGTCGGAGAATCCAACGAGCAGTCCTCCCTAACCTTTTGACATTGGCAGCCATCCAAGATAGTGCTTGGTTATCAGTATGAATCCAGAAATGTCGGTGTTCGAGGTACGAGTGAAATTTCTCGACACCAAGGACAACAGCTAGACATTCTTTTTCGTACGTGGAGTACCTGGTTTCAGAGTCGAGCAATTTCTTACTGAAATAAGCAATGGGGGCGAGATGATCGTTCTCCAGTCTTTGGTTCAATACAGCAGAGACAGCAATATCACTAGCGTCACACTGAAGGACAAATTCCCCGTTAAAGTCAGGGTTGTGCAATACGGGAGCTTGACAGAGGGCGTCTTTAAGTTGGCAAAAAGCTTGCTCTTGAGCATCGCTCCAGAAGAAACGAACATTTTTCTTTTTCAACGAGTTCAGGGGCGCTGAAATTTCAGAAATGTTGGGGATGAATCTAGAATAAAATCCAATCATGCCAAGAAATCTACGGACAGCTCGTAGGTTCTTTGGTCTGGGAAATTCACGAATGCATTTCACTCTCTCAGGATTAACAGATATGTCGGAGCCGGAAACGATATGTCCTAAAAACTTTATCCTTCTAGAACACAAAGATGCCTTCTCAGGATTGACAGTGAATCCGTGCCTCTTCAACCTAGTGAAAAATTCGCGAAGATGAGCGACATGTTCCTCAAATGTGTCAGAAAAGATCACGACGTCGTCTAAATACGAGAATAAACAAGAGAACTTTAAATCACCGAAGACGGAGTCAAGAATGCGACTCAGCGCTTGGCCGCCTACTGAAATACCCATGGGAACTTTATTAAATTGATATAAGCCAAAGGGGGTGGCAAAAGCCGTAAATTCTCGGCAACTAGGGTCGAGAGGAATCTGGAAATAGGCAGAATTGAAGTCGAAAACAGAGTAGAACTGGGCCTTCCCGAAGGATTGCAGGGCAGATTCGATGGTTGGGAGAGGGAAACTGTCGAATATAACATTGCGATTCAAAGATCGATAGTCAATCACAAGACGAGGTTGGCCATCCTTTTTGGGAATCAGAAAGGCGGGGCTACTAAAAGAAGACTTTGATGGGCTAATGACGCCTTTCTCCAGCAGTTCATTGATACACTTTCTCATAGCGGCGAGCTTGGGAGGGGAGCAACTGAAAGGTGGGTGTCTGACGGGAGTACGATCTTTCAGTTCGATGCAGTACGAAAATTCTTTGGCACACCCTAATTTGGCAGTAAGTACCTCAGGGAAGTCTTTTAGAAGATCATTGAGCACGGAGACTTGGTCATTGGAAAGATCGGATGGATCGATAAGGGGAACGCCGTTCGATACAAGGCATAACGGATTATTACCAGAAGGAACCTCGAAATGAAAGTTTTCATTGGATCGAAAGCGAAAGGCAAATGAACAGCTGATAAAATCGATAGATAACCCGGTGGCTAACATGAAATCAGATCCAAGGATGAGGGGAACAGTCAAATCGGGAACAACGTTAAAATTCCAGTCCCAGGAAAAATTGTGAATTTTGAAATGGATACGAACACGTCCGGTGGGACACATACGATGGCCATTGGCAGACACGTAAGTTGCGGAACATTCACTATCTCGAAGATGTTTCAAAGCCATGCCTTCTACCAGAGACTGATTTACGAAAGAACTCGAGGATCCGGTATCCAAAAGGGCATATAGCGAGCGCGAGCCGGAAATAATTTTGGCCCAAGGAGACGCAAAGGGAAGACCACAAACTTTGCGGTTTGAAGAGGTTTGGGGCACCAGCGGCGGGCCTACACGCTGGTGCGGGATCAATTTCCCTGGTTTCCATTGCATCGAGGACAGATATCACGAAATACGCCAACTAGGCACACTGACAGCATATTACTGGGGGCTTCGAGTTACACTGCATGAAGACGTGCCCATCTTTCCCACAATTCCAGCATTTAATGGGGTTGGCCGCCCTCCTACAGGGTACGTTTTGATTTTGAAGACTGCCTGCCATCTTATTTAAAGAGTGAGGAGGTTTTGACCGGTAATCAGAACGATCAGTGCATGACGCTGAAGAGAGCGGTTGGGCAAAGGAGACCGATTTAGACACAGAGCGACAGGCGGTGTCAGGAAAAGAACAGGCATCGGGTGGAGGAGGGGGTTGATATAAGTGATTCAGCTGAAGAGTAGACTCGTATTCGCGCCCAAGATTGATTATATCATCCACACAATTTACCTCACATCTCTTTATGAAGAGTTTGTAGTTAGGAGCCAAATTACGGTAAAATGTATCAAATATTTCAGTCTCATGAATGTCAACATCAAGACGGTTAAACAAGGTAAGGATACCAGTCGCATACTCATCAATAGGTTCGTTAGGACCTTGGGTTCTCCGTAGGATCTCTTGTTTAAGAACAAAATTCATGTCTGATAGACCAAACCTAATTTTAAGTTCCTTCGAGAAATCGGACCAACATTTGACTTTAAATTTATTTAATCGGAACCATTTACTTGCACTCCCCTCTAACATACCGGGGATGACAGGGACAAATAGGTCTAGGGACATAGAAGCACACGCAGCGACGTCTTCGACTCTCTCTAAGAATTCGATCACGGAGAAACGTTTTTCTTCGCCGGAAAATTTCAAATTCCATTTTCGAACAACATCAAGCGCAGGATTAAATTGAGATGGCCCACTCACAATAGGCTGAGGAATGCGATTTACAGTATGAACATCGATGCTAGAGATAAACTCATTAGGGCGATTGTTTACAGCAATACCCGCATTGTTGTGATCAGAGTTTGAATGAATGGAATTACCTTCCATAGACGTGCCTGAATTATTTTGCATATCAACACTGGGAGGATTTTCACACGCATTATCTTGTATGTTCTCCATTGTTTACAGATAAGATAAATAATGCAAGAGCAACAGTCAACAATGACAAAATCACAACCAAAGTTATACACAAGATTTAACGAAAGTATGCTGTGAAATAGCATCAATTAATATATATTTTATTCATGGCACAGTATAAACACAAAAGGGAGGCCTTAATTTTAAAAGAATCCAGCTCTGCTCCACCGAGAATCAGCCCCTCGGTGAAACTTTCCAGCCACGAACCACGCTCTGCTACCATCTGCCGCCCACACACCCGCACTCACACTCACTCATGCCTTACACACACTCTGCTACCGTAGACACGCACACGCACATACGCACACACATACATACGCACACACGCACGCATACACACACCAACAGGTCCGTGAATACTCACCAACTTACCTCATGAGACGAGGCCGTGGACGGGCTGGAACAGACTAAAACAGTCTGGAGCTGGACTCGAACCAAATTGAACTAAAGGGAGGAACGGGAGACGGAAAGAACCCAGAACCCTTCCCGATAAATGAAAGAACGGGGTCAAAAATACATGGGGGTTTATTAATGAAAATAAAGCGAAAGAGATCAAACAAACAAAAATAATAAAATCAAGCTTGAAATATTACTCACTGAGATATGCGTAGAAACTTATCGTGTAGGTTATTCATCCAATCATATCAAGAGGCAGATTGAAAAAAATATCAAACATGGCCACACAAGCTTCTTTCAATCACAAACTTGTAACATACGATTTACTTCCTCCACATAATTTCATACACGCGACGTATGACACATTCGTCCTCGCAATGAATTAATATCAGTGGACATACATCGAAAGAACTTACACGCACATCAAAATAAAAACATACACGTTACATCTCACACATCTCCATGTATATGGACCAGCATCCCAGAGAAGAGATCCATCACGCAACAATCCCCCATTTGAAAAGCACAGCATCCCAGAAATAAATCCAAGAATAAATATTGGCTGCCATAGTTACGAGGCGAGTAAACAATGCTAACAATGAAGGAAGACTCATTCAAATGAAAGCAACAAACGTAAATATATAATTAGGCCAGCAAATAGCCTGAGGAATGAAAATAAGAAAATGTAAATAATACTTAAAAAAAATAACACTGTAAGAAAAGGAGAATGCTGTTAATCAGGCAGGCATACAGCACAACCACACGTACACACACACACCATAGAGACCCAAAAGAAATGTATACGGGTAGAATAATCAGTTTTGCCCAGACACATAACGAACACAGAGAGGTCCGCATAGCAAGACAAGTGCTTTCATGGACTCATGAGCTCAATACAAGACGCGTAATATAACAAAGGATTGCCGCATGAAGGCAAAGCACATCGATGTGCCGCACCAAGTTTCAATTGGTGGCGCACTTCTCTGTACGTAATACAGTCTTTGACCGCTATCGACCTTTCGGTCGATTTATTCCCTGGACGTGACGTATGACTCGTTTTCTCCTTGACAGAGTGCGCTTCCGGCCATCAGCCGAAGTCTCTTCAGTCAGTCTCGTGTCCGCCTTCTTTGAATTAAGTTCGCAGGACGGTTGTAGCCGACATGGCGGTCGAGACAACAATGTACTTTTTGAGATACGAGATCTTTGACCTGTGCCGTTTACTTTTCCTGCAGTATATTTATCCACTTGAATGCCCGGCTTTTTATCTCGGTCGCTATTTGGTGACTACCTAATGCTCTCAGCAACGCCCGACTATCAAGGTAACTTTTGGCTTGCTATGGTTGCGTGGGCGTATTAGTTATGTACATTTAACCGTTAATGCTGCATTTTGTCTTATTGATAGTTTTCTCTGATCTTGTGTGTTCTGTTTTTTGTGTGACTTAAACCCGTAAGGATGGAGGATGGTTTTAGTCAGTGGTGTGTTTGTTTGGCGTGTATGTGGTCTGAAGTTCGAGACCTATTGCCATTTATTTTTATTCGTCGATTCTCTCATGGCCGAGCTCTTGATGCGTGACGTTGTGTTTGACGCTATGACTGGTATTCATGTTCGTCCGTGGTGAGGCGATATGAATACGTTGCAAGCGTGATGGTTACGATGAAGCTACTGTGAATTATGTGAGGATGTGCTTTGCCTTCATGCGGCAATCCTTTGTTATTTTACGCGTCTTGTATTGAGCTCATGAGTCCATGAAAGCACTTGTCTTGCTATGCGGACCTCTCTGTGTTCGTTATGTGTCTGGACAAAACTGATTATTCTACCCGTATACATTTCTTTTGGGTCTCTATGGTGTGTGTGTACGTGTGGTTGTGCTGTATGCCTGCCTGATTAACAGCATTCTCCTTTTCTTACAGTGTTATTTTTTTAAGTATTATTTGCATTTTCTTATTTTCATTCCTCAGGCTATTTGCTGGCCTAATTATATATTTACGTTTGTTGCTTTCATTTGAATGAGTCTTCCTTCATTGTTAGCATTGTTTACTCGCCTCGTAACTATGGCAGCCATATTTATTCTTTTATTTCTTTCTGGGATGCTGTGTTTTTCAAACGGGGGATTGTTGCGTGATGGATCTCTTCTCTGGAATGCTGATCCATATACTTGGAGATGTGTGAGATGTAACGTGTATGTTTTTATTTGATGTGCGTGTAAGTTCTTTCGATGTATGTCCACTGATATTAATTCATTGCGAGGACGAATGTGTCATACGTCGCGTGTATGAAATTATGTGGAGGAAGTAAATCGTATGTTACAAGTTTGTGATTGAAAGAAGCTTGTGTGGCCATGTTTGATGTCTTTTCAATCTGCCTCTTGATATGATTGGATGAATAACCTATATGATAAGTTTCTACGCATATCTCCGTGAGTAATATTTCAAGCTTGATTTTATTATTTTGTTTGTTTGATCTCTTTCACTTTATTTTCATTAATAAACCCCCATGTATTTTCACCCCGTTCTTTCATTTATCGGGAAGGGTTCTGGGTTCTTTCCGTCTCCCGCTCCTCCCTTTAGTTTAATTTGGTTCGAGTCCAGCTCCAGACTGTTTTAGTCTGTTCCAGCCCGTCCACGGCCTCGTCTCGTGAGGTAAGTTGGTAAGTATTCACGGACCTGTTGGTGTGTGTATGCGTGCGTGTGTGCGTATGTATGTGCGTGTGTGTGTCTACGGTAGCAGAGTGTGTGTAAGGCATGAGTGAGTGTGTGAGTGCGGGTGTGTGGGCGGTAGATGCTATGCAGAGCGTGGTTCGTGGCTGGAAAGTTTCACCGAGGGGCTGATTCTCGGTGGAGCAGAGCTGGATTCTTTTAAAATTAAGTCCTCCTTTTTGTGTTTATACTGTGCCATGAATAAAATATATATTAATTGATGCTATTTCACAGCATACTTTCGTTAAATCTTGTGTATAACTTTGGTTGTGATTTTGTCATTGTTGACTGTTGCTCTTGCATTATTTATCTTATCTGTAAACAATGGAGAACATACAAGATAATGCGTGTGAAAATCCTCCCAGTGTTGATATGCAAAATAATTCAGGCACGTCTAAGGAAGGTAATTCCATTCATTCAAACTCTGATCACAACAATGCGGGTATTGCTGTAAACAATCGCCCTAATGAGTTTATCTCTAGCATCGATGTTCATACTGTAAATCGCATTCCTCAGCCTATTGTGAGTGGGCCATCTCAATTTAATCCTGCGCTTGATGTTGTTCGAAAATGGAATTTGAAATTTTCCGGCGAAGAAAAAGGTTTCTCCGTGATCGAATTCTTAGAGAGAGTCGAAGACGTCGCTGCGTGTGCTTCTATGTCCCTAGACCTATTTGTCCCTGTCATCCCCGGTATGTTAGAGGGGCGTGCAAGTAAATGGTTCCGATTAAATAAATTTAAAGTCAAATGTTGGTCCGATTTCTCGAAGGAACTTAAAATTAGGTGTGGTCTATCAGACATGAATTTTGTTCTTAAACAAGAGATCCTACGGAGAACCCAAGGTCCTAACGAACCTATTGATGAGTATGCGACTGGTATCCTTACCTTGTTTAACCGTCTTGATGTTGACATTCATGAGACTGAAATATTTGATACATTTTACCGTAATTTGGCTCCTAACTACAAACTCTTCATAAAGAGATGTGAGGTAAATTGTGTGGATGATATAATCAATCTTGGGCGCGAATACGAGTCTACTCTTCAACTGAATCACTTATATCAACCCCCTCCTCCACCCGATGCCTGTTCTTTCCCTGATACCGCCTGTCGCTCTGTGTCTAAATCGGTCTCCTTTGCCCAACCGCTCTCTTCAGCGTCATGCACTGATCGTTCTGATTACCGGTCAAAACCTCCTCACTCTTTAAATAAGATGGCAGGCAGTCTTCAAAATCAAAACGTACCCCGTAGGAGGATGTCTAGCTCCATTAAATGCTGGAATTGTGGGAAAGATGGGCACGTCTTCATGCAGTGTAACTCGAAGCCCCCAGTAAAATGCTGTCAGTGTGGCCTAGTTGGCGTATTTCGTGATATCTGTCCTCGATGCAATGGAAACCAGGGAAACTGATCCCGCACCCACGAGTTGGCCCGTCGTTGGTGCCCCAAACCTCTTCAAACCGCAAAGTTTGTGGTCTTCCCTTTGCGTCTCCTTGGGCCAAAATTATTTCCGGCTCGCGCTCGCTATATGCCCTTTTGGATACCGGATCCTCGAGTTCTTTCGTAAATCAGTCTCTGGTAGAAGGCATGGCTTTGAAACATCTTCGAGATAGTGAATGTTCCGCAACTTACGTGTCTGCCAATGGCCATCGTATGTGTCCCACCGGACGTGTTCGTATCCATTTCAAAATTCACAATTTTTCCTGGGACTGGAATTTTAACGTTGTTCCCGATTTGACTGTTCCCCTCATCCTTGGATCTGATTGCATGTTAGCCACCGGGTTATCTATCGATTTTATCAGCTGTTCATTTGCCTTTCGCTTTCGATCCAATGAAAACTTTCATTTCGAGGTTCCTTCTGGTAATAATCCGTTATGCCTTGTATCGAACGGCGTTCCCCTTATCGATCCATCCGATCTTTCCAATGACCAAGTCTCCGTGCTCAATGATCTTCTAAAAGATTTCCCTGAGGTACTTACTGCCAAATTAGGGTGTGCCAAAGAATTTTCGTACTGCATCGAACTGAAAGATCGTACTCCCGTCAGACACCCACCTTTCAGTTGCTCCCCTCCCAAGCTCGCCGCTATGAGAAAGTGTATCAATGAACTGCTGGAGAAAGGCGTCATTAGCCCATCAAAGTCTTCTTTTAGTAGCCCCGCCTTTCTGATTCCCAAAAAGGATGGCCAACCTCGTCTTGTGATTGACTATCGATCTTTGAATCGCAATGTTATATTCGACAGTTTCCCTCTCCCAACCATCGAATCTGCCCTGCAATCCTTCGGGAAGGCCCAGTTCTACTCTGTTTTCGACTTCAATTCTGCCTATTTCCAGATTCCTCTCGACCCTAGTTGCCGAGAATTTACGGCTTTTGCCACCCCCTTTGGCTTATATCAATTTAATAAAGTTCCCATGGGTATTTCAGTAGGCGGCCAAGCGCTGAGTCGCATTCTTGACTCCGTCTTCGGTGATTTAAAGTTCTCTTGTTTATTCTCGTATTTAGACGACGTCGTGATCTTTTCTGACACATTTGAGGAACATGTCGCTCATCTTCGCGAATTTTTCACTAGGTTGAAGAGGCACGGATTCACTGTCAATCCTGAGAAGGCATCTTTGTGTTCTAGAAGGATAAAGTTTTTAGGACATATCGTTTCCGGCTCCGGCATATCTGTTAATCCTGAGAGAGTGAAATGCATTCGTGATTTTCCCAGACCAAAGAACCTACGAGCTGTCCGTAGATTTCTTGGCATGATTGGATTTTATTCTAGATTCATCCCCAACATTTCTGAAATCTCAGCCCCCCTGAACTCGTTGAAAAAGAAAAATGTTCGTTTCTTCTGGAGCGATGCTCAAGAGCAAGCTTTTTGCCAACTTAAAGACGCCCTCTGTCAAGCTCCCGTATTGCACAACCCTGACTTTAACGGGGAATTTGTCCTTCAGTGTGACGCTAGTGATATTGCTGTCTCTGCTGTATTGAACCAAAGACTGGAGAACGATCATCTTGCCCCCATTGCTTATTTCAGTAAGAAATTGCTCGACTCTGAAACCAGGTACTCCACGTACGAGAAAGAATGTCTGGCTGTTGTCCTTGGTGTCGAGAAATTTCACTCGTACCTCGAACACCGACATTTCTGGATTCATACTGATAACCAAGCACTATCTTGGATGGCTGCCAATGTCAAAAGGTTAGGGAGGACTGCTCGTTGGATTCTCCGACTGTCGTCTTATAATTTCACTGTTGTTCATGTAAGAGGTAAAGATAATATTGTTGCCGATTGTTTGTCGCGCATGTTTGAAGGTGGCGAGACAAGTGATTACGAGATCGGGTGCAGCCCCGATAATCATCTTCCTGTCTGCATCCTTCGAAACTACCCCTTTAGTTTTACCGAGTTGTCTGAATTCCAGAAGAAAGACGATGAATGTATCCGTCTTGCCGATAGACTTTCGAAGAAGGAACAAGGTTGGGAATCCTTTGAAATAAAAAGGGGCCTTTTGTGTTACAAAAGTCTTCACAACCGTACTTCTAAAATTTTCGTCCCCCAGAATCTGAGACCCATGATCTTAAATTATTATCACGATTCTCATTTAGGCGCCCATCTCGGTCAGTTAAAAACCTTTCACAAAATTTCCCGGAATTATTACTGGCCGAACCTAAAAAGGGAAGTCTTCGAGTATGTCAAAACCTGTGATGTTTGCCAAAAATGTAAGCCTGCTCAGAATACTCAGATCGGTTTTCATTCCGCCGACGTTGCTAATTCTCCTGGTGAGAAACTATTCATTGATTTCTTTGGACCCCTAACTCGATCTCAATCTGGCAACGTGGGTATCTTATCTGTTATCGACGGTTTTTCTAAATTCATTTGGCTGTTCCCAGTTCGTAAAATTAATTCTAACGTCACGGTGAATTTGTTAACTAAACACATCTTCGGAGTTTTTGGTCCACCTAGGACGCTTGTCTCTGACAATTCTTCGGTCTTTACCGGCGCTAAGTTCCGTAATTTATGCTTCTCCTGGGGTATAAAACATATCCGTCTGAGCCCTCATCACCCTCAACCGAACCTTGTTGAAAGATTTCATCGAAATCTAAAAATCTGTTTGTCTGCCTTCCATTATAACACCCAATCCCTTTGGGATTGCTATCTCTCTTTTTTCAGCCTAGGTTTCAACACTGCCATGCACGAGTCCAGCCGGTTCACTCCTGCCGAATTATTTTTGGGCAGGGTCCCCAACGATCCACTCTCTTTGAAATGGAATGTGGAGTATCTCTCCGAACCCTCCCGACGTCTGGATGTCCTGGAGAAATGGAAGATAGCCTCCGAGCAACTGATTAAAGCCAGAGACAGGGTGGCCCAGAGGTATAACAAGGGAAGAATGCCTGTGCCTTTCCGCGTCGGAGATCTGGTCCTGGTAAAGAGGTTCCCTGTCAGTTCTACCATGGATCACATTAGTAGAAAGCTGTGTCGAAAGTGGTCTGAGCCCAGAAGGATCACTGAGTTTCTGGGACCTGTTACGGTAAAAGTGGAGGATCTCTCCGGCCGTGTGCAATCAAAGGCGCACGTTTCCATGTTAAAAAAGTATTACTCCAGAAGTTCGTAGCATTGATTTATTTAGCACCCTTAAGATGTATTGGACTTGATAATATGGAGTTAACTTTGACTTGTTGCAAGCACGTATGCTTATATTGTTTTGTGTTTCAGGTAATGATTGCCCTGTGAGAAACACTTGTATCGTGAGGAAAAGAAACGTATTGATAGCTCGACCAAATTCCTTCGAAATCCACCCTCAGTGACTGAGAAGAGGTCGGAGTGTAATGGGATACTGTGGTCTGAACTTGTTTAATTCACTGGATTATTAATCGACAGATACATATGTTTGCCTGACTTGCCATAACTCTCCTTGGAGTCAATTATCGCTCGGTGAAAGGACACTGACGCCTGCATAATTCTTAATGAATCTGTGTTTGATAACGAAAGGACGTTTATTATATTGCATATCTTCAAAATAAGGTGTAATTATGACGTGTGCATAGATGTTTTCATATTCTGTTGTCCATTTTTAATGCCTGAAGTTATTGTTAAATTGATACGCTTAGTTATAGGGTGTGTACACACTTAGTGTTAAGTTTCGCCCGTGGTAAAATAAGCCCTTCTTGCCTGATCACCAAGTAAGGACTCATTTTCGAGGGGGTGTGGGGAAGATGTGCCGCACCAAGTTTCCCTTGGTGGCGCACTTCTCTGTACGTAATACAGTCTTTGACCGCTATCGACCTTTCGGTCGATTTATTCCCTGGACGTGACGTATGACTCGTTTTCTCCTTGACAGAGTGCGCTTCCGGCCATCAGCCGAAGTCTCTTCAGTCAGTCTCGTGTCCGCCTTCTTTGAATTAAGTTCGCAGGACGGTTGTAGCCGACATGGCGGTCGAGACAACAATGTACTTTTTGAGATACGAGATCTTTGACCTGTGCCGTTTACTTTTCCTGCAGTATATTTATCCACTTGAATGCCCGGCTTTTTATCTCGGTCGCTATTTGGTGACTACCTAATGCTCTCAGCAACGCCCGACTATCAAGGTAACTTTTGGCTTGCTATGGTTGCGTGGGCGTATTAGTTATGTACATTTAACCGTTAATGCTGCATTTTGTCTTATTGATAGTTTTCTCTGATCTTGTGTGTTCTGTTTTTTGTGTGACTTAAACCCGTAAGGATGGAGGATGGTTTTAGTCAGTGGTGTGTTTGTTTGGCGTGTATGTGGTCTGAAGTTCGAGACCTATTGCCATTTATTTTTATTCGTCGATTCTCTCATGGCCGAGCTCTTGATGCGTGACGTTGTGTTTGACGCTATGACTGGTATTCATGTTCGTCCGTGGTGAGGCGATATGAATACGTTGCAAGCGTGATGGTTACGATGAAGCTACTGTGAATTATGTGAGGATGTGCTTTGCCTTCATGCGGCAATCCTTTGTTATTTTACGCGTCTTGTATTGAGCTCATGAGTCCATGAAAGCACTTGTCTTGCTATGCGGACCTCTCTGTGTTCGTTATGTGTCTGGACAAAACTGATTATTCTACCCGTATACATTTCTTTTGGGTCTCTATGGTGTGTGTGTGTACGTGTGGTTGTGCTGTATGCCTGCCTGATTAACAGCATTCTCCTTTTCTTACAGTGTTATTTTTTTAAGTATTATTTGCATATTCTTATTTTCATTCCTCAGGCTATTTGCTGGCCTAATTATATATTTACGTTTGTTGCTTTCATTTGAATGAGTCTTCCTTCATTGTTAGCATTGTTTACTCGCCTCGTAACTATGGCAGCCATATTTATTCTTTTATTTCTTTCTGGGATGCTGTGTTTTTCAAACGGGGGATTGTTGCGTGATGGATCTCTTCTCTGGAATGCTGATCCATATACTTGGAGATGTGTGAGATGTAACGTGTATGTTTTTATTTGATGTGCGTGTAAGTTCTTTCGATGTATGTCCACTGATATTAATTCATTGCGAGGACGAATGTGTCATACGTCGCGTGTATGAAATTATGTGGAGGAAGTAAATCGTATGTTACAAGTTTGTGATTGAAAGAAGCTTGTGTGGCCATGTTTGATGTCTTTTCAATCTGCCTCTTGATATGATTGGATGAATAACCTATATGATAAGTTTCTACGCATATCTCCGTGAGTAATATTTCAAGCTTGATTTTATTATTTTGTTTGTTTGATCTCTTTCACTTTATTTTCATTAATAAACCCCCATGTATTTTCACCCCGTTCTTTCATTTATCGGGAAGGGTTCTGGGTTCTTTCCGTCTCCCGCTCCTTCCTTTAGTTTAATTTGGTTCGAGTCCAGCTCCAGACTGTTTTAGTCTGTCCCAGCCCTCCACGGCCTCGTCTCGTGAGGTAAGTTGGTAAGTATTCACGGACCTGTTGGTGTGTGTATGCGTGCGTGTGTGCGTATGTATGTGCGTGTGTGTGTCTACGGTAGCAGAGTGTGTGTAAGGCATGAGTGAGTGTGTGAGTGCGGGTGTGTGGGCGGCAGATACGCACACACATACATACGCACACACGCACGCATACACACACCAACAGGTCCGTGAATACTTACCAACTTACCTCACGAGACGAGGCCGCGGACGGGCTGGAACAGACTAAAACAGTCTGGAGCTGGACTCGAACCGCGGCCTCGTCTCGTGAGGTAAGTTGGTAAGTATTCACGGACCTGTTGGTGTGTGTATGCGTGCGTGTGTGCGTATGTGCGTGTGCGTGTCTACGGTAGCAGAGTGTGTGTAAGGTACGAGTGAGTGTGAGTGCGGGTGTGTGTGGTGTAGATGGTAGCAGAGTGGCGCAGTGGAAGCGTGCTGGGCCCATAACCCAGAGGTCCGTGGAGCGTGGTTACGATCAAGTTTCCCTTGGTGGCGCACTTCTCTGTATGTAATACATTCTTTGACCGCTATCGACCTTTCGGTCGATTTATTCCCTGGACGTGACGTATGACTCGTTTTCTCCTTGACAGAGTGCGCTTCCGGCCATCAGCCGAAGTCTCTTCAGTCAGTCTCGTGTCCGCCTTCTTTGAATTAAGTTCGCAGGACGGTTGTAGCCGACATGGCGGTCGAGACAACAATGTACTTTTTGAGATACGAGATCTTTGACCTGTGCCGTTTACTTTTCCTTCAGTATATTTATCTGCTTGAATGCTCGGCTCTTTATCTCGGTCGCTATTTGGTGACTACCTAATGCTCTCAGCAACGCCCGACTATTAAGGTAACCCTTTTTTTTTGGCTTGCTATGGTTGCGTGGGCTTATTAGTTATGTACATTTAACCGTTAATGCTGCATTTTGTCTTATTGATAGTTTTCTCTGATCTTGTGTGTTCTGTTTTTTGTGTGACTTAAACCCGTAAGGATGGAGGATGGTTTTAGTCAGTGGTGTGTTTGTTTCGCGTGTATGTGATCTGAAGTTCGAGACCCATTGCCATTTTTTTTTTATTCGTCGATTCTCTCATGGCCGAGCTCTTGATGCGTGACGTTGTGTTTGACGCTATGACTGGTATTCATGTTCGTCCGTGGTGAGGCGATATGAATACGTTGCAAGCGTGATGGTTACGATGAAGCTACTGTGAATTATGTGAGGATGTGCTTTGCCTTCATGCGGCAATCCTTTGTTATATTACGCGTCTTGTATTGAGCTCATGAGTCCATGAAAGCACTTGTCTTGCTATGCGGACCTCTCTGTGTTCGTTATGTGTCTGGACAAAACTGATTATTCTACCCGTATATATTTCTTTTGGGTCTCTATGGTGTGTGTGTACGTGTGGTTGTGCTGTATGCCTGCCTGATTAACAGCATTCTCCTTTTCTTACAGTGTTAATTTTTTTAAAGTATTATTTACATTTTCTTATTTTCATTCTTCAGGCTATTTGCTGGCCTAATTATATATTTATGTTTGTTGCTTTCATTTGAATGAGTCTTCCTTCATTGTTAGCATTGTTTACTCGCCTCGTAACTATGGCAGCCATATTTATTCTTTATTTTTTTTCTTTCTGGGATGCTGTGTTTTTCAAACGGGGGATTGTTGCGTGATGGATCTCTTCTCTGGGATGCTGGTCCATATACTTGGAGATGTGTGAGATGTAACGTGTATGTTTTTATTTGATGTGCGTGTAAGTTCTTCCGATGTATGTCCACTGATATTAATTCATTGCGAGGACGAATGTGTCATACGTCGCGTGTATGAAATTATGTGGAGGAAGTAAATCGTATGTTACAAGTTTGTGATTGAAAGAAGCTTGTGTGGCCATGTTTGATGTCTTTTCAATCTGCCTCTTGATATGATTGGATGAATAACCTATATGATAAGTTTCTACGCATATCTCCGTGAGTTATATTTCAAGCTTGATTTTATTATTTTGTTTGTTTGATCTCTTTCACTTTATTTTCATTAATAAACCCCCATGTATTTTCACCCCGTTCTTTCATTTATCGGGAAGGGTTCTGGGTTCTTTCCGTCTCCCGCTCCTCCCTTTAGTTTAATTTGGTTCGAGTCCAGCTCCAGACTGTTTTAGTCTGTTCCAGCCCGTCCACGGCCTCGTCTCATGAGGTAAGTTGGTAAGTATTCACGGACCTGTTGGTGTGTGTATGCGTGCGTGTGTGCGTATGTATGTGTGTGCGTATGTGCGTGTGCGTGTCTACGGTAGCAGAGTGTGTGTAAGGTATGAGTGAGTGTGCGCCGGAGTGCGGGCGGTAGAACCTCTTATCGTTAAATCGTTAGAAACCGAGTCTAACCATCGTCGTCTTGGTCTCCCTCTACTTCTCTTACCCTCCATAGCAGAGTCTATTATTCTTCTAGGTAACCTACCCTCCTCCATTCGCCTCACATGACTCCACCACCGAAACCGGTTTATGCGTACAGCTTCATCCATCTTCATTCCTAAATTAGCCTTAATCTCCTCATTCCGAGTACCCTCCTGCTATTGTTCCCACCTGTTTGTACCAGCAATCATTCTTGCTACTTTCATGTCTGTTACTTCTAACTTATGAATAAGATATCTTGAGTCCACCCAGCTTTCACTCCCGTAAAGCAAAGTTGGTCTGAAAACAGACCAATGTAAAGAGAGTTTAATCTGAGAGCTGACTTCCTTCTTACAGAATACTGCTGATCGCAACTGCGAGCTCACTGCATTAGCTTTACTACAAATTGATTCAATCTCACTTACTATATTACCATCCTGGGAGAACACACAACCTAAATACTTGAAATTACCGGGCGAGTTGGCCGTGCGCGTAGAGGCGCGCGGCTGTGAGCTTGCATCCGGGAGATAGTAGGTTCGAATCCCACTATCGGCAGCCCTGAAAATGGTTTTCCGTGGTTTCCCATTTTCACACCAGGCAAATGCTGGGGCTGTACCTTAATTGAGGCCACGGCCGCTTCCTTCCAACTCCTAGGCCTTTCCTATCCCATCGTCGCCATAAGACCTATCTGTGTCGGTGCGACGTAAAGCCCCTAGCAAAAAAAAAAAAAAAAAAACTTGAAATTATCTACCTGTTCTAGCTTTGTATCACCAATCTGACATTCAATTATGTTGAATTTCTTACCTACTGACATCAATTTAGTCTTCGAGAGACTAATTTTCATACCATACTCATTGCACCTATTTTCAAGTTCCAAGATATTAGACTGCAGGCTTTCAGCACAATCTGCCATTAAGACCAAGTCGTCTGCATAGGCCAGACTGCTTACTACATTTCCACCTAACTGAATCCCTCCCTGCCATTTTATACCTTTCAGCAGTTGATCCATGTAAACTACAAACAGTAAAGGTGAAAGATTACAGCCTTGTCTAACCCCTGTAAGTACCCTGAACCAAGAACTCATTCTACCATCAATTCTCACTGAAGCCCAATTGTCAACATAAAATGCCTTTGATTGCTTTTAATAATCTACCTTTAATTCCATAGTCCCCCAGTATGGCAAACATCTTTTCCCTCGGTACTCTGTCATATGCTTTCTCTAGATCTATGAAACATAAACACAACTGCCTATTCCTCTCATAGCAGTTTTCAATTACCTGGCGCATACTGAAAATCTGATCCTGACAGCCTCTCTGTGGTCTGAAACCACACTGGTTTTCATCCAACTTCCTCTCAACGACTGATCGCACCCTCCCTTCCAAGATGCCAGTGAATACTTTGCTTGGTATACTAATCAATGAGATATCTCGATAGTTGTTGCAATCCTTCCTGTTCCCTTGCTTATACCCCCTCGTGTGTGCTTCTACAATTGTAGGGGGCTAACCTTGGTTACCCTCTTCAATTGAAGATCCTCTTCGCGGTGAGGGGGACTAGTAGCTCCTTTCTTGCGATGCCGAATGGAGCCCTATTGGGTAACCATTCGGCGTACAAGGAGGAGGAAGCTAAAGCACCGCCCAACCCTAAGGTGTAACGCGACCCGTGCCGATGGGGTGCATGGCACATGGGAGATGTGTCTTGAACGGAGCCTTCGAGATACTTGGCGACCTCTCGAAGTAAGTAGCCTTACCCAGGTATGCGGGGCTCTGCCTGGGCGGACATATATTTCCCTAGCTACTCGTGGGACCTACATGAGTTCCGTAGCCACCCATAAACCGGAGAGCTCTTCTGGGGCCTCCGAGAGAAATACCAGCACAACAACAACCGAAGGGGACTCTTCGGAGATACCCTCGGACAGTACGACTTCAACAGTTAGAGGGCTCACTCAAGAGGTGGGCAATCTGCAGGTGAAGAAGAAGAAGAAACAGCGCTCTGGCGCTGAAAAGAGGAGGTACAAGAAGGCCTTAAAGGCCCGGGAGCAGGCCAAAGAAGGCCTAACTCCTGGGGCTGAGGGGACTTCTACTACCACAACAGCGACAACAGTGGAGGGATCCAATGGGCACAAGAGGCGGGACCCTGAAAAGGGCTCTGCTTCTAGGGCACAGAGGACCCCACCCACTAAGATGCCAGCGGGGAAACGACTTCTGTCGGGGGCAACCCCAGAAGAAGATCGGCAGACCCGCAAGAGACCCAAAGTGGAGTACGCCAGGATAGCTAAAGCTGGGATCAGGATGGCCATAGTACCTGTGGGATATCCTGACCAGCAGCTATCCGAGAAACAGGTGGAAGCTGTGGAAGAGGCTATCACCAATCTGATAGACGAGCTTCCGGAGCAGGGGCCCATTAAGCCTCAGTTCCTGGACTGCTATCTGTCAAGGGGTGCGGCCGTCATCATAGCGGAGAACAATGAAACTGTAGCATGGCTTTCTAGCCTTGTTACAGATATACAACCGTGGGAAGGAGCCAGGCTCACAATTGTGGGCATGGACAAACTCCTTTCCTACAAGAGAGTCATGGTCTGGATACCAGGACAACCAAAGGACAATAACGTCCTTTTGGGAAGAATGGCACGCCAGAACCATGGCTTAAATCCCGCCAGCTGGAGGGTCTACGACCGCAAGGAGGAGAAGAGAGGCGTCCGCCTTGTGGTCAGCATGGACTCCAGGGATGTGGAGAAAGTGGTGGGGAAGAAGATCTTCTGCGGGGTGCATGTGGCTACCTTCACATTAGTGGAGGGCAAGCGTGACAAGCAGAGGACCAACCCCACCACAGATAAAACCGAGACCAGCAGGGGCGAAGAGCTGGAGCCCGGACAGGAACCGGGGCCAGCCAAACCCCAGGATCCATCGCGGGAGACGGAGCTGCAAGTTCCGGAGACCGCATAAGGTAAAGTATTCTATGAAAGTAAAGAATGATTACTTTCATACAAGCAAATATACAACATTGTATAGCGGCCTCTAGGGTACTTAATAGAAGTATCCAGAAAGGCGGGTTTTCGGTCGCCCTGATACAAGAACCCTGGCTTAGACAGGGACATATCATGGGACTAAATTGTGCAGGTTTCACTCTATTCAGTGGAATAGCAGAGGAGAAGCCTAGAGCATGTATACTAGTTAAGGATCATAACGCTTGGGCTATACCAGGCTTCATTACTAGAGACCTAGTAGCAGTCCTAATGAGATATGAAGAGGGCGGACAGCCAAGAGACTTGGTTGTCTGTTCTGCATATTTCCCAGGAGACTCTGAATCTCCACCCCCGCCGGAGGAGTTCAAGAGACTGGTGATATACTGTAGGAAACAAGGATTAAACCTCGTAGTAGGATGTGATGCCAATGCTCATCATAGCATTTGGGGAAGTAAAAATACAAACCGAAGGGGAGAGCACCTCATAGAATTTCTATGTACAACTGATCTTGAGATCATGAATATTGGTGATACCCCTACCTTCATTAATAATAGGAGCGAAGGGATCATAGATCTTACCCTGGGTTCCATGGGAATCATGCAGGAATTTAAAGACTGGAAGGTCTCTCTGGAGCCTTCCTTGTCAGATCATAGACACATTGTGTTTTATATAGAGGGCTCCATCGAGATCCCGTCTTACAGAAACCCTAGACGAACCGATTGGATATCTTTTAGGGAGGACGTGAGGAGGGGACTGGAGGGAGGACCCTCAAATATAATTAAAAACAAAGAGGAGCTGGAGCTCAGTGTGAGTTTTCTCACACGGACACTGGTTACCTCTTATGAATTAAACTGCCCTATTGTTAAGGCAAAAAGAGTAACAGGAAGCTTCAAGTGGAATAGTTATCTTGAACACCTGAGGAGAAACACACGAAGGCTCTGGAATAAATACAGGGAACTTCAGGATCAAGAAAGCCTAGATTCTTACAAAGAATCTCAAAGAAGGTACAAGTCAGAAGTCAAGAAGGCTTCTAGGAAATCTTGGAGACAATTTTGTGACTCCATTGAAAGTCAACATGAAGCGGCAAGGCTTCATAAAATTTTAACCTTGGATAGAAGGGCAAGGCTGGGCTCATTGGAGACTCCTTCTGGTGGATACACATCCACAGAGGGGGAGACCCTGAGCTTACTGCTTGATGCCCACTTTCCAGGTTCGGTAATCACGAATAGTGAGGTAGAATCGAGCGGATCCTTCAGACCCGATAAAAGTGGCTGGAGGGAAGCCGCAGAGATTGTTACCCCAAGAAGGGTTAAGTGGGCATTAGAATCCTTTGCCCCTTACAAAAGCCCAGGTGTGGATGGGATCTTCCCGGCGCTTCTTCAGGAGGCGGGGGGGGGGTCCTTATACCATACCTGGTCAGAATCTTTAGAGCCTGTCTCACTATGGGGTACGTGTACTCCTTGTGGCGTCAGGCGAAGGTGGTATTTATACCTAAACCCGGAAGGTCTTCATATACTAGACCTAAGGATTATAGACCCATTAGTCTAACGTCTTTTCTACTTAAGACCTTGGAAAGACTGGTGGATAGACATATCAGGGAGAAAGTATTAAGAGACTTTCCCCTGCATTCTCATCAACATGCATATCAACCAGGGAAGTCGGTTGAGACGGCACTACACCAGCTGGTTTCTAGGCTGGAGAGTGCCTTGGATCAGCAACAACTTGCTATGGTTGTATTCCTAGATATAGAAGGGGCCTTTAACTATACATCTTTGGGCTCCATAGAACGTAGTCTAGAGAGAAGAGGAGTGAGCAGTATGCTCATAAAATGGATTATGGCCTCACTGCAGGGCCGTCAAGTTCTGTTTACTCTCAACGCTGTAATGTTGAGAGCTAATATAGACAGGGGGTGTCCACAGGGAGGAGTATTATCACCAACATTATGGTGTCTGGTAGTGGATGAACTACTTACCAGGTTAAATGTTGGAGGAATATACGCCCAAGGCTATGCAGACGACATAAGCCTGATGGCGGTAGGAAATTTCCCCAGTACGGTTTCCGAACTCGTACAGAGCTCTCTACGTAGGGTGGAAAGATGGTGTCACGAGACAGACTTGTCGGTTAATCCCGATAAGACGGAGCTCGTGGTATTTACCAGGAGGAGGAGGCTAGACGGACTGTCAGAGCCTTTCCTATTCGGAAAAAAATTAGTTAAGACAACCTCGGTTAAGTACCTAGGGGTAATCCTTGAGGCAAGACTGAGTTGGAAGAAACATATAGATCATAAGGTGGATAAGGCTCGCAAGATTATGTGGGCCTGTCGCAGGGCCGTCGGGAAGACTTGGGGCCTAAGACCTAGGGTGGTCCAGTGGCTCTATATCTCCATTGTATGGCCCACGATCACCTATGCATCTATAGTCTGGTGGCCAGGCTCAGAGAGTAAAACTGTGAGCACCAAGTTAAACAGTGTCCAAAGACTTGCGTGTCTAGGAATAACAGGGGCACTGGATACTACACCATTATGTGCAATGGAGGCCATCCTAGGTTTTCCCCCCTTACATTTATATGTTAAGGTAATAGCGGGAATGAGTGCCTATCGCCTTTGGTCACTCGGAGGATGGTCCTTCAAAAACCCGAATAGAGGTCATGCCTCTATTCTTACAAGGCTTCACCAGACTTGCCCTATGACAATGATGATCGGGGATCTGATGAAGCCTAGCTTTAATTTGAATTATAAATTCACAGTGGTGATACCCACAAGGGAGGAGTGGGCCGCGGACGCTGGGGCCCGTCTTAAGTCTGGGGGCTGTACATGGTACACAGATGGCTCGCGGACGGAGGCGGGCACAGGCGCCGGGGTCTGGGGGCCTAAGACAAGGCTCTCCCTTCCTATGGGTAAATATGCTACTGTTTTCCAGGCTGAAGTATACGCAATACTAGCCTGTGCTTTAAATATATGGAAAATGCCTGGACACAGAAGACACATCACCATATGTAGTGATAGCCAGGCAGCGTTAAAAGCACTATGTGCAGTTAAAACAACATCAAAACTGGTTTGGGAATGCCAAAGGATGTTAGATCAGCTGTGTGAGCTTAGCTCAGTTACCTTATTATGGGTTCCTGGGCACACAGGAATCAGTGGAAATGAAGAAGCTGACAAACTAGCGAAACAGGGCTCAATGGGTTCCTTCACAGGACCAGAGCCCTTCCTGGGAGTGTCACTCCGAAGTGTGAGACTGGCAATATCCCAATGGATAAACCAGTCTCACCTAGATATTTGGAAGAGGTTAACCATAGCAAGACAGGCACGTGAACTTATCAAAGGGCCTAGTCAAAGCTATAAAAAGGTCCTAATGAATTTGAATAGGACCAGAATGAGAATGGTAGTTGGACTGTTAACAGGCCACAATACCTTACAGAGACACCTACACATCATGAAAATCACCCACGATCCGATGTGTAGAAGATGCGGTAAGGAGGAGGAGACCTCCGCGCATGTGTTATGTCAGTGCGAGGCTTTTGCAGGCACTAGACATCGATACCTGGGCTCACATTTTGTGAGCCTGGAGGACATCAGGAACGCCAAAATCCGGACACTGGTATCCTTTATAGGAGCACTAGGTCTGGACTAGGCAAACCCGTTCAAGGGGCACAAAGGGTCTTCATAGACCTACGTGTGGAGCTCTGCGAAAACAGGGCTCACCCATCTCTTATCTATCTATCTATCCCTTGCTTATAGATAGGTGAAATTACTGATTTTGTCCAATCTGAAGGTACCTTACCAACACTCCATGCTAATTTTACTACTCTATGAAGCCATTTCATCCCTGCCTTCCCACTATACTTCACCATTTCAGGTCTAATTTCATCTATTCCTGCTGCTTTATGACAATGGAGTTTCTTTACATTCTTTCCACTTCCTCAAGCATAATTTCACCAACATCATTTTCCTCCTCCCCATGAGGTTGGCTGTTCGCAGCACCACCATGATGATTTCCTTTTACATGAGATGATGTTCAAAATATTCCCTTCACCTCTCCAGTGATTCCCTGGGATCTATTATGAGTTCACCTGAATTGCTCAAAACACTGTTCATTTCCTTTTTCCCTCCCATCCTAAGATTCTTTATTACTGTCCAGAAAGGTTTCCCTGCTGCTTGACCTAGCCTTTCCAGGTTGTTACCAAGATCTTCCCATGACTTCTTTTTGGATTCAACAACTATTTGTTTCGCTATGTTTATTTCATCTACGTACAAATCTCTGTCTGCCTCGGCCCTTGTTTGGAGCCATTTCTGATAAGCCTTCTTTTTACATTTACAAGCTGCTCTCACTTCATCATTCCACCAAGATGTTCACCTTTTCCCATCTTTACACACAGTTTTTCCTAGGCATTCCCTTGCTGTTTCTACTACAGCATCCCTGTATGCCACCCATTCACTTTCTATATCCTGAACCTGCTTACTGTCTACTGTTTGAAACTTCTCACTAATCATATCCATGTACTTCTGTCTAACTTCCTCGTCCTGGAGATTTTCTACCCTTATTCATTTGCAGACAGATTTCACTTTCTCTACCCTAGGCCTAGAGATACTTTGTTCACTAAAGCTCAGATAGTGGTCTGTATCATCGGAAAATCCGCAGAAAACTCGTACACTCCTAACAGATTTCCTCAATTCAAATTCTGTTAAGATATAGTCTATTATGGACCTGGTACCCCTAGCCTTCCATGTGTAGCGGTGAATAGCCTTATGCTTGAAGAATGTATTCGTAACAGCTAACCCCATACTAGCACAGAAGTCCAGCAAATTCCTCCCATTCCCATTAGCTTCCATATCTTCCCCATATTTACCAATCACCCTTTTGTATCCTTCAGTTCTATTCCCAACTCTCACATTGAAATCGCCCATTAGCACTATTCTATCCTTGTTGACCCTGACCACGATGTCACTCAATGCTTGGTAAAACTTGTCAACTTCATCCTCATCTGCACCTTCACAAGGTGAATACACGGACACAATTCTTGTCCTAATTCCTCCAACTGACAAATCTACCCACATCATTCACTCATTTACGTGCCTAACAGAAACTATGTTGCGTGCAATGATATTCCTGATAAGGAGCCCTACCCCAGACTCTGCCCTTCCCTTTCTAACACCCGTCAAGTACACTTTATAATCTCCTATCTCTTCCTCGTTATCTCCTCTTACCCGAATATCACTTACTCCTAGCACATCCAGATGCATCCTCTTTGCTGACTCAGCCAGTTCTACTTTCTTTCTTCCATTAGCCCCATTAATATTGATAGCTCCCCATCGAATTACATTTCGTTCACCAAGTTGTTTCCAAGGAGTCCCTCGCCTGTCAAATGGGAGTGGGACTCCTTTACTCCCATAGGTCCGAGGCTTGCTTAAAATGTTCTGAGCTCGGTAAATTCATGGAGCAGGATGCTACCCTACTTGCACATAGTCCAAGTGAGGATCTCTCCTCTAACGGGTTATGGACCACCGGTGAATTATATAGTCCTAGCCGCCTGAGCACAAGGAGGGCCATGACTCAGAATATGTCCGAGATGCCCACTCCCATTCCACAGCAACTGGTATCCCAACTCTCAGGACCACTTACTAAACCACTCAACCATTGCCCATGGTTCATGAACTAGGATGTGACTACAGTAACCCACAAACATGAACCATCTGCTTCAGAGAACCTATAGGAATTATTAGGTAAGATTTAACAAGTGCAGGCGCTTCAGATGGCCTGCTCATATCAATTTGGACGAATTGCTGTCTGCAGAATGCACTGTGGTCTTCTGTTATGGACTAGAACAGGTAGGTTTGTCCGTTTTTATTTTTGTGTCTCAATCTCAGACTTGCTCCTGACAAAATGAAGCTCAGCGAGGTAGGAGCAATTTTAGTACATTATTTCCTGTTTAGCCAGTTCTTGTAATGAAATGTGTGAAAATGTTTTTCATATGGTTAGTTCATGTACACATTTAAGAGCGCAGTCTGGCTGGGAGAGAAAAGCAAAAGGAAACTGCCTCCCAACTTGTTTTCTTACTGTGCCTACTAAATGACGCTCAGGCTCTTAATGATAACTGATGTTAGATCTGTTGAGAATCGAACCCACCTTCAGGCTGAGGAAAGATGTATTTCACGCAGAGCCCTTCATTTTTCATGTAAAAAGTGTCGCTAGTAAAATGTGAAGTTATGATTTTTGTGAAATGGTATGTTGAGGTTGTGTAGAATCTGTGCATTTTCCTGAAGTTTCTGTGATACCTTGCGAGCTTTGCTGTGCAATATAATTGTACCTCAATAACAAACTATCCCTGAGTATTCAAACAAGACATTTCAAGGATTCCATGTTGTCATGTTTTCAAAAATCGTCTTCATATAAAATGTTTCCTAAACACATCAATGAAGGTTTTGAATTTACTCATCTACTGGAATATTATGACCATGCTAATTTGTTGGTTATTAGTTTGCTAAGTGTGCTTGGAGAGTTTGCCTAATGTATTAACTTCTGCAGAATCATTTTTATAATATCTATCAGAAATGATATGTTCGAAAGAAGAAACCATTTCAGAGTTGATGGTACCAGGACAACACACCAAAACACATTCCAGGTAACCTACATATGTTGTGTGGCCAAAAAATCCATGCCACGTATCTCCATAAATTATTCAGCTTTTATTTCAATATGGAGCCCAGTTCTGACCATTTTGAAAACATATTCCTGTCCAGCTGTAAAATTAAATGCTTCGTGGTATACCGAACTTTAACATAAATGAATGCTCCTTTCTGGAATATGTTGACCAGAATTCAAGGGAAGGAGTAAATCTCTATAGTTATATCAATAATTTCAGTTTAATGGATGATTTTTAAATAAGTCCTGTTGTAACTAACGGATGGCATCAACAGCCAGAAATAATCTTTGAACCGCCTTTTGTTTTCCACTGTACTGAAACTTTCCTCCAAGCATCATGTTATGCGGTTACCTTGGCCAAATCACATACATAATTCGATAAGCCATTGCCAGAGAAAACTGCTGAAAGAGTAGTACATAGATTGAGTGACCCCTCAGATTAAAGCATACAAATATTTTTTATACAGTTTTCCTACCTATTTTCGATTGTATTTTTTCACGTAGTTGAGAAAATATTGCTGCAGTCAATATAATATATGGCACCTGGTTAAGTTATGTGGCATCTTGTTTCATTGCTACGTGCAGTAATAATAACCTATTGCCTCAGCATCTGCGTTCAAGCATTTTAATTTTTTGCCTTTTGCTCATCAATTTTTGATGTTCCATTTTGCTGTAGGCATTCTAGATGGTAGAATAAGGTGAATTGAGTAGAGTAGTGATTGAGTTTTATAATAATGTTATTACCGAGCTCGATAGCTGCAGTCGCTTAATTGCAGCCAGTATCCAGTATTCGGGAGATAGTAGGTTCGAACCCCACTGTCGGCAACCCTGAAAATGGTTTTCCGTGGTTTCCCATTTTCACACCAGGCAAATGCTGGGGCTGTACCTTAATTAAGGCCACAGCCACTTCCTTCCCACTCCTAGCCCTTTCCTGTCCCATCGTCGCCGTAAGACCTATCTGTGTCGGTGCGATGTAAAACAACTAGCAAAAAAAAAAAAGTTATTTGATTTTATGTCCCACTAACAACATTTATGGTTTTCGGAGATGCTGAGGTGCCAGAATTTAGTCCTGCAGGAGTTCTTAATGTGCCAGTAAATCTACCAATGAATTGCAGCACCTTCAAATTCCACTGGACTGAGCCAGGATCAAACCTGCCAAGTTTGGGTTTAGAAGGCCAGTGCCTCAACCACCTGAGTCAATCAGCTCAGCAATTGAGTTTTAATGAAGTTTGTTAGGTAATCACCAAGTAATCACCAGAGAACTTCCCATGCCAACTTTATATAGCCTTTCTTCTGCCCTTTAAATATCTGCCTATAGTACCTTTGCCATGTTTCAGCAATGTTCTTAGGATCTGGAAGCCACTATTCTACTACTGCTCCACAGAGGGAGACATCCTGTAGCATGTAGCTGTAGTTATTTCATGTTAACTACATTCAAACATTTACCAGCAGTCAATGTTCACTGCTGATGAATCAAAATGTAAAGTTTATATGAGATACCATCGATCTAAACATTGCGTACAAAGTCAAGTCAATGTCAGTTGAATTAAGCTGGTTGAGACCATAACATCATTAAACAATACATATGAGTAAGTGGCTATTGCATCATCCACCCGCTCTGATATGGCACAAAGAATAACTGGTAACTTGACTAAGGCCTCCACTGCACTGATCTGCAAGTTAAATGCAACATACAGCCATCAGAATATTTTATGGCATCTGAGTTGTGACAGTTACTTACGTCAAGTATAGTTCATTGGGATGCTTACACACAATAGCTTGAGGCTTCTTCTTGTAACAGAATACAGTGAAATATGTATTTACACTTTCAGAAATTGTCTGTGGTGGAATATTTCCCTCTCATGAATTGTTTCATCAAAGTGACTTGACTTGACACTTGCTTGTTCCTTTCATTCCTTCTAAGATAAATTATATTTTTATTGTGGAAATATGAAATTTATTTTATTAGTTATTTCTTGTTTGTAAGTTTAATTTATGTTCACATTATGCTATCTTTCTTAATTTACTTTCCACATTTCTCACTCATAGACGTCTGTACAGGTTAAGGATGAGATATTCATACAAGAACACACAGTTAATCAACTGGTCCCTTGTTTCAAAGAACAAAACAAGAAGTTCTATCAGTTTACATGGTTAGTGATTGGTAATTTATTTCCATGCAATACCACAGCAATGCCATGGCATTATTTGGCTGACATATACAGTATGTAGACGTTGGTTGGATCCCCCGCCGAGAACTGCCCTCTGGGGTAGTGGTTATTAGAACTAAGTTACTATTGACCAGCCAATCTCTGTCATCAATCGATAGAACGAGGAAAGGTATGGGATTATAAAATAAGATGAAAATTACTGAAACTACCCTAAAAATTGAGAGTGTCCTACTTAAACCACAAAAGATGGCTTGTCTGCTTCTTTCTTGGGATTCAGGGGTAATCACACAGTTGCCTACATAAAATTCATTCTTCAGATAATCTGGCGTTTAACCCATTCTTTCTGCAGCTCGATTCAGGTGGTGATTTATTGTAGTGTCTAGCTACTTTTTTAAACTCCAAAACTACTTGACGATATCCAAATATAATTTTTTGTGCAACAATCTCCATCCACCATACGAATTTTAGTTATTCCATGTCCACTGGCAATAGATTTACCTGCAGGTAAGCTTTTATAACATCAGAAGTTAAATATATTTGATGCTTTCTGAATTCCATTGGTATCTTGGAAATTAATTCTATTAAGTTAGGGCCATCTTCAAGACAACTGTTTAATGAATATATCTTTGAAACCTTGGTTGGAGTGTCAAAAACTCAACGAATACTTGTGATCTGACTAGAGTTCCTAATAACTGCCTGGTGCGGTAAGTAATGTCCTAGATACTCTCTTCCCTATATTATATGGCTGATTGTAACCAATTTTGAAATATCCCAACATATACTTCAATGTCATTTGACTAAGAGTCCTGCCGTCAAAAGTATATTTTGTACTATGCCTCCATTATTTAACACGGTGTCCACCAAATCCAAATTTTAAAATTCCCTGTTTTCCAGACATAAAAACCAGTTTTTTCCCTGACACATGACAAAAAACAATTATAAAGGAAGTGTCAGTAATATTAAAATAAATTTTTAAAACTTAACATCCAAAAAAATAAATGAGCAATTAATGTGCATATTAAAACTTGGAAGTTTAATTTAGTCTGATTAAATTCACTTTAAGTTTTTTTTACATGTATTACCATTACTGCTTCAGCGAAGAAACTTCTTTGTAGCCACCAACGACTCTAGCTTCTGCCATCACCCTGCACTTCTTTTCTTTTAATTCTTTCAGCAACAAAGCGGCCTTTCTCTTATTTTTTGCAAAGAATCTTCTACTTCCAATATTTCACGTTTCTCCTTTAGATTTTGAACATACAAAGCATGAGCACTCCTTGCAGCATGGAGCATGTTATTAATGGAGACCTTTTCAATTCCACCAGGGTTAGGGATAGAATCATATATTATTCTTTGTGCTACAAGGGATACTTGTAGCATGTTCTCTACTATCATTTCTTTATTAACTGGAAAACCACATTCAAGTGAAGCATTTCCATGAAACAATATTAGTATCATTTTGAGAAATGAAGCCAACTTTTCTGTTTTCAAATTTACTATTGGTAGAACAGTGCGAAGCCAAAAGTGATCTAACCTCTCGCCTTTAGAATACAAAGAATTCACTTCCTTCAAAGTATCATTCTCACAAACAGAAGTGAACTCCCTTTGTACATGAATGGCTTCATTACCCGAGATCCATTTGTTTTCAACAAAGGCATTTAAAGCTATCCTTAGCAGTGTGCTGCTTAGAGGTTACTTAGCTACACTTGGATCGAAACAAGAAATTAATTTAGTCAGTTTATATGCTAGCGGTGAGCAGATGCGGTCAACAGTTGGAAACTGCAGATGATGACGACGATATGTCAGCGGTGACCTTTCTAGTAACTATTTGCACAAAGCTACCATTCCTTTTAGACAATCTGTGCAAAACACTAATATATCTCTATCATTTAATCCAGGATTGCCATGAAGTGCTGCTTTAGCAGCATAACCTATGTCAATTTTAGATGCAGCCAGAAGATTTTGTTTACTGTCTAAATACGTTTTAGGAGATCTTCTGAAGACTGCAGTGACTCAGACTTAACAAACCTTGTCATGATATTTATCATCAATGAAAGATTCATAAAGGAGTGATGCAAATGGGAGATCTGTCTGAAACTTTTAGGAATGGTTCCAAATCTCCAACAAGTGATTAAAAAAATGACAACTTGGCCTTAAGAACCTTATCTTTAAGTTGATACTATTTTGAAGCTGTTATAGCTTGGGATTTTCTTGTCTCTGTTTGTTCCTTCCACATATTTTTTGACATTAGGTAGGATATCTACAGCATTTTCAATGACTTGAAAATTTTCAAGCCATCTTATAGCACAATATTTTGAAGGAAATATGTTTGAACCTGAATAATGTATATAATCAGCACAACTTGCAGGAGCGTAGCAAAACAAGAAGTGAAGAGCACGAAGAAATTCTGCAATATTCCACTGGGTTTCTTTTACTGCCATTTTATATGAATTGTGTACACTATGCAAGCCACAAGAACCAATGTTCAACAAAATTAGAACATCTAGATCATCTAATAAATTACCAAAATCCTGAAGGAACTTTTTATTAACATTTGGACCATCCACTGAAATTTGTAATTTTTTTTAGATAGAGTCCTTGCTGTGCTTGCAAAAAAACATTTAACAAATCTGAGGAGGTAGAGTGACCAAGAAACATGGAATCAAAATAAGAAGTTCATACTTCATTAGTATCAGGATTGAAACAATGAACTACAAGATCCATTTGGCCTATCTGAGAAACTTTATTCAGTGACTCGTCAAACCCAACGGTGAAATGTGTGCACTTACTACCCATCTCAAGAACTTGTTTATGGAAATAGAGAGCCAAACCATGAGTGATTGTATATGCAACTTTTGTTCTGAGCAGTTGAACTTTCGAAGCTGTTTCAGAGTCTGGAAACATTACTGGAAAAAACTGAGAACGCAATATAGGTCTAATTCATCGAGCTCACCATTCCCCAACAACACAGAATATTCAATAGTAAGCAGATCAAAACATTGAAAATTCGATCAATCAATCATATTGATATTATTGATTACTTCACATTCAAGGTCATACTTTAACTTTTCATTAAAATTTATTCCTGGCATAACAGACAAGCCCTAGATTAATATTATAAAAACTGAAAAATGTGTTTGTATTACATGGATAAATACGGTATGTCAATTTTATCTGGCAGAAGAATGAATTTCCATATTTTTTCCTGAATTCCCTGACATTTCCAGGTTTTCCCATTAATTATCGAATTCCCTGACATTTCCCTGTTTCCCAGGTTTTCCATACAGGTGGACACCCTGTTTAAAAGTACTGGGTGTTAATCCCTTTCCATGTAAGATAGACTTCTTCTTTAGTATGGAATACAGATGTTGTCCAGCTCTGAGTATGTATCCACATATCTTCATTTCAAACAAAACATGTACAGAACACTGAAATTCACCATCTGGATTCCCACGAGTATGTCATAGACATTGTGCTGCATTAAACTAGTTTCAGGTAATAAATCTCATATTAATCAATACTGAAGAGCAATATAGGTAGTGTACAAAAACAGCAAAAGGCTTCCACCTACTCAGTACTGCTTGTTGTAACCTTAAAAAATTACATATATTTGTTGAAACTAGTTTTGGTCTTACCAGAGACCTATCATCTGTAAAACTCAAAGTAAAGGCAAGACATAAATAAATAAACAAAAAAATATATATGAAACAAGCATGAAATTCAAGACAAGTAAATATTTTAAAAACACTCATTACAATTACATGTCCGGTGCAAGCTTTCTGTTTTTCTTCAATTGGAAGACTGCACCTTACAGAAGACCACATGAAACACTAAAGTATCAGTTTCCAACATGGTGAAAACAAACATGGAGGGAAAAAATATATGTACATTTTTTAAGGTTACAACAAACAGTACTGAATAGGTGGAAACCTTTTGCTTTTGTTCTGAACTAGTTTCAATTTCACCAAATTGTCTGTGATGCTTCCTTCCTTGATGGTCTGATATCCAGTTCATTGGCAATGTTCCTTAAATACAAGATTTTTGAGTGCCAATATCAAACAAGGCATGTACCTCCTTCCACTTACCAAGACAAACAAGACAATGTAAGGTTTACATTTCTGGGCCCCATGACATGCTTTTGGACACACTTCAGAGATGCTTTTTAAAGTAAATCTCTTTTACCACCTATAATATTCTGACCCACTGTAGGGCAATATCACACCTAATGCATTTCTTGGCATGTTGTCTGTCCTGTTGTTTGGTTTCTCCCGAAATGATGCATGCAGAAGAGGAAATTTTATAATGCTTAACACACTCTAATTTCATGTTGTTGACATTACTTCAGTGCCAAAATATACCAGAATGAACCAGCTCAAAGCGCTCATCACTCTCAACCTAAAAAAATGTGAGGAAATTAATTAAGCAGTTACTCGAGTGAATGATCTTAGCCCTGTAAAAGTATGCATTCCTTCCCATGCACACCAGAGATCTTGAGGCAAAGCCGACTCAAAGGATATGACAAAGCAGCACATTTTCCGGAGGTGACTCATAAGGTTTCTAACGATCATAGCTGTGTTTCTAACCTTTCATATATTCCTTACCTGCAGCCTGAGTTACCACCACACCTCACAATTTGCCAACATATACAAAGCACGTCTTTTAAGTAACATTTTTAAATATGGCTGCTGCAGCACTTCGATCGTCATTCAGAGTATGTGCGCTCAGTACATACATCTGTAGGCTAGCCACAAATGCCATTACAGAAGCATTCACCCATATTTATTATTTTTTTTTTTTTGCTAGGGGCTTTACGTCGCTCCGACACAGATAGGTCTTATGGCGACGATGGGATAGGAAAGGCCTAGGAGTTGGAAGGAAGCGGCCGTGGCCTCAATTAAGGTACAGCCCCAGCATTTGCCTGGAGTGAAAATGAGAAACCACGGAAAACCATCTTCAGGGCTGCCGATAGTGGGATTCGAACCTACTATCTCCCGGATGCAAGCTCACAGCCGCGCGCCTCAACGCGCACGACCAACTCGCCCGGTCACCCATATTTACATTTCTTTGTGCGTACTGAAAATTCCTCTGACAATTAACCATTCTGCTGAGTGTGAAGTACGCACTGTGATTAGATTTTTAAATAGTGAAGGCGTGAAAGCTGTTGAAATTCATCGGCAGATTAGTGAAGTGTATGGAGAAAATACTATGAGCAAATGAATGGTATGAAAATGGATTAGAGCATTTAAAGAAGGCCGTACTAATGTCCACGAATAGGAGTGTAGTGGGCAACCCTCTGTCAGTACTGAAGACTTGGTGCAAAAAGTTGATGTAAGGTTTCGAGAAAACAGATGCTTTATGATTTTATCATTAGGTTATGAGTTGCCCAAAATTTCAAGGAGGGTTCTTTATGAAGTTGTCAGTACGCTTAGATTATCGGAAGTTGTGCTCAAGAAAAGGCTTGTCATGCTCACAAGGTGGATGTTTTTGCTTCGTGAAATGAGCTTCCTGATGCAGCTAATCGAACCTGAGATGTCATTACTTCATTTGGTTGGGGACAATTTGATCATCCTCCCTACAGTCGTGACCTAGAGTTTAGTGACTACCACATGTTCCTGCACCTGAAAAAGCATTCAGGAAGTCAAGGCCATGACGACGATGACCGCGCAACAGTGGCTGGTGCACCAGGCAGCAGATTTCTATGAGGATGGAATTCAGAAGGTGTCTTTGTGATATGACAAGTGCCTTAAAATGCCAGGATCTTATGTTGAGAGGTAGTTTAAGCTACAGGCTTACATGTAAAAAAGAATTGTTTAAAATATCGCATTACTTATTTCTGTGTCGAAATGGTACTTACTTAAAATACATGCCACGTATTTCTGTCAGCTATTCAAGTGGTTTGCTATAATTAGGTCCCAATGGACCACAATTTCCTTGCTATTTGAACCTGGTAATGTTGCCCGAATCAAACAAAGAATCTTGTCCTACTTGGGAATACATTTATCACCATTGATTTAACCACATTCTCACAGTTTGAACACTTTCAGTTCTAATATCAGCAGCCTCACATGCTTCCCTTAAAGGAGACTAAGAACCCAGTTTCACTATTTCTGGTTCAAACATCAAGAGGCTGAAGGAACAAACATCATACATGCTCTTTCCAAATATCGACTCATCCCTATGTCATAATCTTTTTGGCTTTCCTCTTCATCAAAATCTTCCTTTGAAAAGCAAAAATCTGTTCCATGCTATTTGATCTGCAATGGATTCGCTGCTTTATCTTCCAATAACTTAACAGATGTAATTACCTCTCCTTTCAATGTTTCTAACTTCTGAATCAACTCGCTTAGAAGTCATGTCTGCGCTCACTCTTTTCCCATTTTATACATGGATTGTCCTGTTGCAGTCACCAGCTTTTGAGATAAACAGTGGAGTGCCACGAAATTAGAAATGTAGATGTCAGCAAGTATTTTAAGTAATACTGAAATCAAACTTAATAAAAGCCTAAATAAGGAATCATTACACGTGAATACCTAACAAACAGAATACATCGAAAAGCACAAATGATGAAACAATACACAATAAGAAAATGACAACGTAAAAGAAAGTCACATTTTGATCCCAGAGTTATTTTACAAAAAATCACTGGTTGCTAACTCAAAGTGGGGGAATAAAATAAATTATTGAACACAAGGAATTTCTATCAAGTACCGTTATTATTTGGGCTGATGACCTTAGATGTTAGGCCCCTTTAAACCACACACATCATCATCATTATTATTTCTCAAGGTCTGCTGCAAATGATAAGTTACTTTCACATAACTCTACACTACAGTATGCTCAGAAATTACTCAAAATAGGAGAAAACAGAATGAATGATGTAAATGTACATTGAAGCTTTGCTGAGTGCTACATGTATTTTGTTCATCATTATAAAAGCATCACAAATGCTACTTTCTGAAACCGGGAATGAATGCCTTAACCATTTTAGAATTTCATACAACATAGTCAGAATTAAGAACTAATTTTGTATTAGACCAAAACATAGATTTTTTGCAGTACAGTTGTCCACAATGAATTATTTAAATCAATGGCCTGCACAACAAGCAAGTCACATTCATCAGAATACCTAAGAATTATTGAAATAATTAATATGATGTAATGGATCTTTCAAATGTTTTGAGTTAATACAAATCAATAAAAAATGTATTATTGAAAGTCAAAATCTCATGTCAAATAGTGGAATATCAAGACAATATTATAATGAAATTGTTGAAGTTTTGAGTATATCTGATTATGGTGTAAATGCTTCATTGTACTTCCTTAGATCTAGTTTGTGTTAAAAAATCCAATTCTAACTTCAAAACTTCATATCAAACATAAAGTCTCTACATTTTAACAGTGCTCATGCTTAACATCAATTTTCTTTATCGTCCGATCTGTCTGGCTTCATGGCTAATAGTTAGCATGCCGACCTTCAGTCCAAGAGGCCCTAGGTTCAATTCCTGGCTGCATCAGGGATTTTCCCTTTCATAAGTCAATTCCTATGCTTTGGGGGCTTGATATTTTAACCATCACCTACATTAAGTAGGCTCCCATACTCACAGATACGCAAGTCGCCTATACGGGGTTGAATCTTAAGACCACCGTCACTTAACACCGGAGACTACCCGCCATTATTATTACACCTGATCTGCGGACTGACGAGTGTACCTGGGGCAGATTAACAACGTAGAGTGAAGACAATAAGTAGCCAAGGAAACTTATTCAAGACTTCATATCTTTTGAAGCACGTCTTACATTCCAAGAGCAGATGTTCTGAAAGAGATCGTCTAAGGGAACCTGAACTGGAGCATATGTGCTGCTACATACGTTAAGGAATCATTTAAGGGCTGTGGGGTCATAGTGGCCGTCGCTGATTAAACATACTGCCCTTTTCCCTGAGTGACTTGCTAAGTGGGTTTTGAGATTACTTCGCTGCCTAAACCTACCATTGCATTTGTTACACCTGTAAGGCTTTACTCCCGAGTGAATTAACCTATGGGATTGGAGGTGGCCAAGCCTCCTAAACGTAGTGTTGCATTCTTCACATCGGAATGGCTTTTCATCAGTGTGAGTAACCATATGCCTACGAAGAGAATTTTTATACTTAAATGTACTACCGCATTCTTCACATTGGAACGGCCTATCTGTAGAGTGAATAAGCCTGTGAGTCAGAAGGTTACTTCGCTGATTAAACGTACTATTACACTCATTGCATCGGTACGGTCTTTCTCCAGAATGAATTAACATATGGGTTTGTAGACGACACCGCATCGTAAACGTACTGTTACAGTAATCACACCGGAAGGGCGTTTCGCCAGAGTGAACTGCCTTGTGGGTCTTGAGATTACTTCTCTGTGTAAACGTGGCACTGCATTCCTTACAACGGTATGGCCTGTCTCCTGAATGGATTACCATGTGGGATTCAAGATGGATAAGCTTCTTGAACGTACTATTGCATTCCTTGCAAAAAAATGGCCTTTCTCCAGACTGAGGAAACAAGTGGGTTCTGAGATAATCTCTCTCCGTAAACGTACTGTTGCATTCATTACAACAGCACAGCCTTTCCCCAGAATGCACGGCGAACACAGAAACATCCTCCACACTGAAAGGAAAACAAAATCAACAATAATTTCAAAGGAACGCGACGAGCACAATTCTATCAGGAAGATCAATATAGGTACCAATATATTTATCATTTTTTCAATGGGCCATTTTGTTAATGCTTAAGCACACCAATCAAAAAGTTCAGAAGTTACAAATGTGCACATTAGCACCCACCGTGTAGATAAATACCCCAGGTGATACCAGCTTAACAATAATGAAAAATATTTTCATGCTAATTACAGTAGCTACAGAGAAATGTACCCTAAACACAACGAAGGGACATTCAGAAATATGTAAGTACTGCATTGCATTCATTGAGATGATATTCCCCAAAATTAAAGTGCAGTAGGAGGCTCTGTAGGAAATTTCATCAATTTGTTTTAAAAATCAAGTCACTTGAGACTCAAATAATGGTACTGTAACTCAAATTTTAAACATATTTTCTTATTGATCACACATACCTTTGAAATAAAAAATAGGACATGTACATTCATCATCAATATAGACTTTAAGACTTGCATCATTCAGTCTGCCAAAATTGTGTATCTGCAATTAGCTCTGTGGCCTTGTTGAGATTTATACCCCTTATATTTTAATTAATCTCAAACTGAGTCTAATCATCATCACCTGTCTCCCTCAACCTAAATTACCACTCATAAACCTAACGTGTTTCAAACAACGGAGTGTGTTCATTCATTGCCTAAGCCTTCCCTCATTGTGAGTACTCACTTGTACCAGTGATCATTCTCACAACCATTGTATATGTTAATTCTGTCTTGTTGTTGTTGTTGTTTGAGTCATCAGTCCATAGACTGGTTTGATGCAGCTCTCCATGCCACCCTATCCTGTGCTAACCTTTTCATTTCTACGTAACTATTGCATCCTACATCTGCTCTAATCTGCTTGTCATATTCATATCTTGGTCTACCCCTACCGTTCTTACCCCCTACACTTCCTTCAAAAACCAACTGAACAAGTCCTGGGTGTCTTAAGATATGTCCTATCATTCTATCTCTTCTTCTCGTCAAATTTAGCCAAATCGATCTCCTCTCACCAATTCGATTCAGTATCTCTTCATTCGTGATTCGATCTATCCATCTCACCTTCAGCATTCTTCTGTAACACCACATTTCAAAAGCTTCTATTCTCTTTCTTTCTGAGCCAGTTATCGTCCATGTTTCACTTCCATACAATGCCACGCTCCACACGAAAGTCTTCAAAAACATCTTTCTAATTCCGATATCAATGTTTGAAGTGAGCAAATTTCTTTTCTTAAGAAAGCTCTTCCTTGCTTGTGCTAGTCTGCATTTTATGTCCTCCTTACTTCTGCCATCGTTAGTTATTTTACTACCCAAGTAACAATATTCATCTACTTCCTTTAAGACTTCATTTCCTAATCTAATATTTCCTGCATCACCTGCCTTCGTTCGACTGCACTCCATTACTTTTGTTTTGGACTTATTTATTTTCATCTTGTACTCCTTACCCAAGACTTCATCCATACCATTCAGAAACTTCGAGATCTTCTGCAGTCTCAGATAAAACAACAATATCATCGGCAAATCTCAAGGTTTTGATTTCCTCTCCTTGGACTGTGATTCCCTTTCCAAATTTCTCTTTGATTTCCTTTACTGCCTGTTCTATGTAAACATTGAAAAGGAGAGGGGACAAACTGCAGCCTTGCCTCACTCCTTTCTGGATTGCTGCTTCTTTTTCAAAGCCCTCGATTCTTATCACTGCAGACTGATTTTTATACACATTGTAGATAATTCTTCGTTCTCGGTATCTGATCCCTATCATCTTCAGAATCATAAATAGCTTGGTCCAATCAACATTATCGAATGCCTTTTCTAGATCTACAAATGCCATGTACGTGGGCTTGTCCTTCTTGATTCGATCCTCTAAGATCAGACGTAAAGTCAGGATAGCTTCACGTGTTCCTACATTTCTTCTGAAGCCAAATTGATCTTCTCCCAACTCAGCATCAACTTGTTTTTCCATTCTTCTGTAAATAATACGTGTTAAAATTTTGCAGGCATGAGATACTAAACTAATGGTGCGGTAGTTTTCACAGCTGTCAGCACCGGCTTTCTTGGGAATAGGTATAACAACATTCTGCTGAAAATCGGATGGGACTTCTCCTGTCTCATACATCTTGCAGACTAAATGAAATAACCTTGCCATGCTGGTTTCTCCTAAGGCAGTCAGTAATTCAGAGGGAATGTCATCAATTCCAGGTGCCTTGTTCCTATTGAGGTAACTCACAGCTCTGTCAAACTCTGACCTCAAAATTGGGTCTCCCTTTTCATCAGCATCAACAGCCTCTGCATGTTCCAGAACCAAATTATCTACATCTTTACCTTGATACAACTGTTGCATATGCTCCTGCCATCTTTCTGCTTTGTCTTCTTTCCCTACGAGTGGTTTTCCATCTGAGCTCTTAATATTCATACACCTAGATTTCCTTTCTCCAAAGGTTTCCTTGATTTTCCTGTATGCAGCATCTACCTTTTCCAGGACCATATAGCCTTCGACATCCTTGCATTTCTCCTTCAGCCATTCTTCCTTAGCTGCCTTGCACTTTCTATCCACTTCATTCTTTAATCGCCTGTATTCTTTTCTGCCCTCTTCATTTCTAGCATTCTTGTATTTTCGTCGTTCATCAATCAGGTCTAGTATCTCCTGAGTTATCCACTGATTCTTAGTTGATCTTTTCTTCCTTCCTAACATTTCTTCAGCAGCCCTACTGACTTCATTTTTCATGATTCTCCACTCTTCCTCTATAGTGTTTCCTTCAGCCTTTTCATTTAGTCCTTGTGCAACATATTCCTTGAAACAATCCCTCACATTCTTTTCTTTCAACTTGTCTAGATCCCATCTTTTTGCATTCTTTCCTTTCTTCAATTTCTTCAACTTCAGATGGCATTTCATGACCAACAAGTTGTGGTCAGAGTCCACGTCTGCTCCTGGGAAAGTTTTGCAATCCAACACCTGGTTTCTGAATCTCTGCCTAATCATAATGAAGTCTATTTGATACCTTCCAGTGTCTCCAGGTCTCGTCCACGTATACAGCCGTCGTTTGTGGTGTTTGAACCAAGTATTGGCAAGGACTAAATTATGATCAGTGCAGAATTCAACCAGAAGACTTCCTCTTTCGTTCCTTCGTCCCAATCCAAATTCTCCTACTGTACTACCTTCTCTTCCTTGGCCTACCACTGCATTCCAGTCTCCCATCACAATTAGATTCTCGTCACCTTTTACATATTGTATTAAATCTTCTATCTCCTCATATATTCTTTCGATTTCTTCATCATCCGCTGAACTAGTAGGCATATAGACCTGCACTATTGTGGTGGGCATTGGTTTGGTGTCTATCTTGACGACAATAATTCTTTCACTATGCTGGTCGTAGTAGCTTACCTGCTGCCCTATTTTCTTATTCATTATTAAACCAACTCCTGCATTTCCTCTGTTTGATTTTGTGTTGATAATTCGGTAGTCGCCTGACCAAAAATCTTGTTCTTCCTGCCAACGTACTTCACTTATACCAACTACATCTAACTTTAGCCTATCCATCTCCCTTTTCAGATTCTCTAACCTACCACAACGATTCAAACTTCTAACATTCCACGCTCCGACTCGCAGAATGTCAGTATCCATCTTCCTGATGATCGCCCCCTCTCGTGTAGTCCCCACCCGGAGATCCGAATGGGGGACTAGTTTACCTCCGGAATATTTTACCCGGGAGGAAGCCATCATCAGTACATCATTCATACAGAGAGAGCTGCATGTCCTCGGGAGTTAGTTACGGCTGTAGTTTCCCGTTGCTTTCAGCCGTGTAGCAGTATCAACACAGCTAAGCCATGTTGAGTATTATTACAAGGCCGTATCAGTCAATCATCCAGACTGCCGCCCTTGCAACTACCGAAAGGCTGCTACCGCCCTTTCGATGAACCATTCGTTAGTCTGGTCTCTCAACAGATACCCATCCGATATGGTTGCACCTGCGGCTCGGCTATCTGCATCATTGGGACACGCAAGCCTCCCCACCGCGGCAAGGTCACATGGTTCGCAGAGGAGGAAATTCTGTCTTATGAATTTAGATATCCTGAGACCACCCAGCTTCACTCCTGTAAAGCAAAAAGGGCTAACACATATCAGTGTAAAGATAGTTTTGTTCAGGAGATGGCTTCCTTCTTACATAAAGTCACAAAAGCAGACACACTACATTAGTGTTAATGCATCTTGAGCCCATGTCAGATACTAAACTACAATTGTGGGAAAATACACATCTTAAATATTTGAAATCATCTACATGCTGCAGCTCAGAATTCAAAAGCTAACATTGAGTTCTCTTTGGTCTCATACATACTGACACTACTTTAGTCTCTGATAGACTAGTTTTCATACCATACTCATTGCACCTATTTTCATGTCCAGGATATTAGGCCGCAGGGTATTGGCATATTCTGCCATTAAGATCATGGCGGCATAGGCCAACTGCCTATTAAATTCCCACCTCACTGAATCCCTCCTTGCAACTTAATACATTTCAGTAGATTATCAATGTAAATTACAAACAATTAAGGTGAAAGATTATAGCATTGTCTAACCCTCTAAGTAACCTGAACCAAGTACTCATCCTACCATCAATTTTCACTGCAGTTAATTGTCAATATAAATGCCATTGATTGCTTTCAGTAATCCCTCATTATAGCTAACAACTTTTGACTTGGTTATCTGTCATATGCCTTCTCCTGGCTCATCATATTACCCTATGAAGCAATTTCATCCCTGCCTTTCCACTATATTTCACCATTTCAGGGCTAGTTTCATCTATTCGTGCTGTTTTTGACAGTACCAGCAGTAAGGCCCCGCTTACTTGTAGGCAAAAGCTTAAAAGCCTGAGTGCTGAGGTATCTTATGGAAACAAGCCTATCATCATGGAGAGTATTTGATTTTCAAGTTTATTAACAGATGTCACTATTTATGGTTTGGGACGTGTGGGATTGGGATGTGTGTCACCTTGTAGAATATTGTAAATGTTCAGGGGTTGGCACAAAAAAGCTTACGAATTTTGTTTCTAAGTTGCCACTATCAGCATTTCAATTTAAGCCAGCCAATCACTGTTCAGCTCACACCATATAAATAGTGGTAATCTTGGATCTCATGTATTTATATTGATCAATGCAGCGACAAGTGAGGTTCTTGGTACAGGAGGCTAGAGACGGGCTGGGGTAACATTTAAGATAGGTGGCAACATTTTTGTCCATCATGTGAACTTACATAGGCATGGCAATGGGAGGATACCAGTGTTAACCTCTAGAATGTAAGAGATAGAGTTAAACCACATTTAAAATATTTTAATATATAGTAGGCTGCCTTAAAATTCTGTGCCTACGAACCATGTGACCTTGCCGTGGTGGGGAGGCTTGCGTGTCAAAATGAAGCAGATAGCCAAGCGGTAGGTGCAACCATATCAGATGGGTATCTGTCAAGAGACCAGGCTAATGAATGGTTCATCAAAAGGCGAGTAGCGGACTTTAAGATGCTGCAGGGGTGGCAGTCTGGATGACTGACAGATATCACCTTGTAATAATATTAAACATGGCTTAACTGTGTTGATACTGCTACACGGCTGAAAGCAAAGGGAAACTACAGCCATACCTAACTCCTGAGCACATTCTTCTTTCTCTGTATGAATGATGTACAGATGATGGCTTCCTCCTGTATAAAATATTCCTTAGCTAAAATAGTCCCCCATTTGTATCTCCCAGTTGGGACCACATGAGAGAAAGATGGATACTGACATTCTGTGAATTGGACCGTGGAATGTTAGAAGTCTGAATCATTGCTGTAGGTTAGAGAATCTGAAAAGGGTGATGGATAGACTGAAGTTAGATGTAGTTGGTATAAGTGTAGTACACTGGCAGAAAGAGCAGGATTTTTGGTCAGACAACTACAGAGTTATAAACAAAAATTGAACAGAGGAAATGCAGGAGATGGTTTAATAATAAGAAAAAAGACCAACGGGTAAGCTACTATGACCAGCATAATGAAAGGATTATTGTTGTCAAGGTAGACACCAAACCAATGCCCACCACAATAGTGCAGGACTATATGCCTACTAGTAAAGCAGATGATGAAAAAATCGAAAGAATATATGAAAAGAGAGGAGATTTAATACAATATGTAAAAGGTGATGTGAATCTAATTGTAATGGGAGACTGGAATGCAGTGGTAGGCCAAGGAAGAGAAGGTAAGACAGCAGAATTCGGAATGGGACAAAGAAATAAGAGACGAAGTTGGCTGGCTGAATTCTGCACCGATCATAATTTAGTCCTTGCTAATACAGTACTTGGTTCAAACACCACAAACAATGGCTGTATATGTG
Organism: Anabrus simplex; assembly: GCF_040414725.1. Classification (NCBI taxonomy): domain Eukaryota; kingdom Metazoa; phylum Arthropoda; class Insecta; order Orthoptera; family Tettigoniidae; genus Anabrus; species Anabrus simplex. The sequence continues at coordinate 15,720,034 of NC_090267.1, forward strand.
GACGGGACCTGGAGACATTGGAAGGTATCAAACAGACTTCATTATGATTCGGCAGAGATTCAGAAACCAGGTGTCGGATTGTAAAGCTCTCGCAGGAGCAGGCATGGACCCTGACCAACTTCTTGGTCATAAAATGCCATCTGAAGTTGAAGAAATTGAAGACGGGAAGGAATGCAATGAGGTGAGATCTAGGCAAGTTGAAAGAAAAGCATGTGAGTTGAGTGTTTCAAGGAACATGTTGCACAAGGACTAAATGAAAAGGCTGAAGAAAACACAACAGTGGAAGAATGGACAGTCATGAAGAATGGTCACTACAGCTGCTGAAGAAATGTTAGGAAGAAAGGAAAGATCAACTAAGAATCAATGGATAACTCAGGAGATACTAGACCTGAGTGATGAATGACAAACGTACAAGGATTCACAAAATGAAGAAAGCAGAAAGGAATATACGTAATTTAAAGAATGAAGTGGATAGAAAGCGCAAGACAGCTAAGGAAGAATGTCTGAAAGAGAAGTGCAAGGATGTTGAAGGTTGTATGGTCCTACGCAAGGTTGATGCTGAAAATAGGAAAATCAAGGATACTTTCAGAGAAAGGAAAACAAGGTATATGAATAACAAGAGCTCAGATGGAAAACCACCTCTAGGCAGAGAAGACAAGCCAGAAAGATATAAGGAACATATCCAACAGTTGTATCAATGTAAAGACATAGATGATAAGGTTTTGGAACAAAAAGAGGCTGTTGATGCTGATGAAATAGGAGACCAAATTTTGAGGTCAGAATTTGACAGAGCTTCAAGAGACCTAAATAGGAACAAGGCACCTGGAATTGATGATATTCCCTCTGAATTACTGACTGTCTTAGGGAAAAACGAGCATGACAAAGTTATTCCATCTACTCTGTAAGATGTATGAGACAGGAGAACTGCCGTCAGATTTTCGGCAGAATGTTGTTGTACCTATTCGGAAGAAAGCCGGTGCCAATAAGTATGAAAACTACCACACCATTAGTTTAGTATCTCACACCTGCAAAATTTTAATTCATATTATTTACAGAAGAATGGAAAGGCAAGTTACAACTGAGTTGGGAGAAGATCAACTTGGCTACAGAAGAAATGTGAGAACACGTGAAGCAATCCTGACTTTACGTCTGATCTTAGAGGGTCGAATTAACACATTCACTGTCAGGAATTTTGAAGCAATTTAAATGCCCTGTGCCAGATATTTCTAAGGGAAGTGAACTGGTTTGACATAGTTACAAATAAAATTGCATATAAAGAAAAGTAGCACACAATAGCGTGAACATTTCAGGTTACCTTCAGTGATGTTTAAAATGAGCTGAAAGTGATTTCTAGGTATGACTTCATTGAATACGGGAGTAACAAACATGTCTGTTTTCCAATAAATTTCTAATTTAGGATTTTTTAATACCAGTCATCATCCAGAGTCCTACAAAATTTCTCGTTTCATTTGAAGCAACAGGCCTCCTATTATTATACATGCAGTATTTATTAAATGGTCTTGCTACTGTGCCCAAGAATTGATCCACGTATCAGTTAGTTTCTGTGAAGAGAAATGAAAGATACGCCAACGTGAAAAACAACATGAAATACTCCATGCAAGATTCTTATCACTAGGTAATTTACTCATACCCTGCGTCCTTCAAACAATTGGGCATGTGCCCAGGTTAATCGGTGTCTGACCAGTAGTCTGAATCAATACCAGATATATCATCCAAAAATAAATTCAAAACTAAGTACTTTCTATTTTTCCACCTTGTCGACAAACTAAATTGCTTAAGGCAACTTATTGGTTAAAAGTGGTACATGTTTCGTATATTATAAACATCTTCTCCCACATAACACTGTTTAGATGAAAACTTCATGTAAAGTATCAATGTTTTAGAGGAAGTGTCCTTAAAATTAACATAAGATTGACAGTATTGAAAACAAAATACTTATGAGAAATTATATAGATTCTTTCTACAATTGAAAGCAGTTGTCAAGGAAACACTTGTATAATAATCCATAAAAAATATGTCCTAATGATTATTCTTAAAAAAGTTCATGAAGGAAAAAAAAGGTCAATTTATAAATTAAAAATTATATATTTATAAGTAATTGTTGAAGTGAAGAAATCCAGATTTCTCAGTTTTACTAGGTACAATTACTAATTTAGATTGTAACTTTACAGAAAATTTATTAATTATTTTATCCATCATGTTATTGTTGAAACCATTCAAGAGGGCCTGTTGTCGGATAAACAACAGTTCTTTATTCCTTTCAGATTTGGATAAAGGTATACTAAATGTTCTGTGGTTTCCTTGAACTGCTTTCAATTGTAGAAGGAATCTATATAATTTCTCCTCTTAAGTATTTTGTTTTTAATATTGTTAATCTTAAGTTCATTTTAAGGACACTTCCTCTAAAGCATTGATACTTTGTCAGTACATGAATTTTTCATCTAAGCAGTGTTATGTGGCTGAAGATGTTTATAATATACTGTACCGGGAACGCCGCTACGAGAGAAGTCCGAAGTATGTTTGTTGAACTTCGCGCGAGGTGGAAGGTAGGGAGCCCACTGAACGCAGTGACGTACACAGCGAGTGACGTGGCCGCCGTAAGCCAGCTATCCGCTACCATATATGGTAATGTTCCAGCTCATCCTCAAAAGTACATTTTGAGCTATTTTATCGCTATTTTGACACTGCCACCTTAAAAGCCTTTACAATGGACATCATCTGTTAAGATTTCAAGAAAATCCACCGACTATTATAGAAGTTATAAGGGTAGATAGTACCCAAGTTCTAGACACTTCCATGCGAACGTGTATAAAAGGAGGACCACCCAACCTACGAATTCAGTGTCTGTCACTCAGCTGTCTCTGTGACATGGGTGACAAGAGGAGTATTGTGTGTGTCGAACTTCTAGTTGACAGTCTGTGAAATCCAAGTATTTCGGTATTTTCTCTAAGTGTTGTATCGGGACTTTATCATATTCTTGAAATGCCTGAATGGGACTTTGTTTTCTGCAAGCATCGTATTGGAACTTTGTCATATTGACACATTGGAACTTTGTTATTTTTCGTGTGTCGAGATTAGACTTTGATATTTTCTTAAAGTGCCATATAAGAACTCTGTTATTTTTCTGAAGCGTCGCATTGGAACTTAGTTATTTTTGCCAAGTGTCGCGACAAGACTTTATTATTTTCTTAAGGTGACATACTGGAACATTGTCATCGGAACTTTATTTTCTTCGAGTGTCGTGTTGGGACTTTAATATTTCGACACATTGGAACATTGTTATTTCTACACATTGGAACATTGTTTTTTTTAAATGCCACATAGGGACTTACATATTCGACGACGATTTAATGGACTTTGAATTTTCACGAGTGTTGTGTACCGCATTGAACTTACGTTTCAAACTTATTCGAACTTGTATTTTTTGAATCAATTTCTGGAACATTGAAACTTTCCGAGCGTGTAGGATGAACTTGTGCCCTACCAACATAAACTTACGAGTAAACGATGTGACTTGTCTTCTCTATGAAACTTAGGGGACATTCAACATTACGTTTAACTGTGAAATATGCAATACTTTCCAAGTGCTGCATAGGGACTTATGTTTTGATTCTTAAAGACTGTGACAATTCAGAATACGCATATCGCGTTCCCAGAAAGCCTAGAACTTTCCAGTATTTTGAGTGGTCCATAATTTATGAAGTCAGACTTTTTCTTTCAAATATTATTTTCTTTAATGGCTATTCACTTCGCCTATTGACGGAACAGGACAGTTTCCGAGTGCTGCTTATTCAGTGCATTGCCAACATGTTTTAAATCTTCAGAACTATGCGTTTAGGACTGCAGTGACAGTAATCCTCTAGAACATTCTGACCTACAGTGAGCTTGCATTATGAACTTGCATTTCTACCAGTACTTGTTCTTCGAGTGATTATTCCAGAACGTTTTGATTTAATATCTAGAGTGCAGTAACCATAATTAAAAGGTCATATCTGTTCAGACAGTGCCCTGAATGTGTGGAGTGCCGTGCAGGAAATTCAAGTGTGAATTACGTCTCGAATCGAACCCAGGAACGTGTGCCAATCTTCGAGACATTCCAGAACGTCGGGACATTCCAGAACGCCGAGACTTCCAGAACGTCAAGACATTTCCAGAACCTCCAGACATTCCAGAACTCCTCATCCGAGCAGGTGTGGTCCCTGCCCAGTCGATGTTCAGCACCATCCCAGGACTTGGAGGTACCAACCAGCCACGACACTTCCACGCTGCTGTACGAAGGTGATATGAACTTGCTTTTGATGATCAATAAATTCAATTTATCAAAAGAATCTCTCAAATTGATAACTATACCTCTCTCTGTACCAGCTCCAATGATAAAGCCACTCCCTAGGTTAAGAATCATGCCCGTTAATTTAATATCAAGCGCCTTAAAGATATGAGCACATTTTTACGGGTACAATACAAAACATGTACCACTTTTAACCAATAAGTTGCCTTAAGCAATTTAGTGTATCGACAAGGTGGAAAAATAAAAAATACTTAGTTGTGAATCTATGTAAGTGCGATATGGACCATGAAGCTGATTTTATGTAATCCGAAAATAAATCCGTAAATACTGCAGGACCTACCTCATCAGGTCCAGCACTCACGACTTCATCAGATGAATCGCTATCACTTTCCTCCACACAATGCACAAAATCATTTTCCAACTCGCTATCAGCATACACTTCTTCTAACCTACCCCATACATCGCTTTCTCCTGCAAGTAATATGGACTTTAGTGTGATTTACAGGCCATTTCACAAGAACACAAAGACGCTAACTGACAACAAACATGCAGTTACTCAACAAGTGAAGATAGCATGTGTTCGGATGTCAACAGGAAATCACTTTACTAAGGAATGTGGTTCATATGTTTATCAATCGATACACTGATCCTTCATTTTGAATCTGTGAAAGTTAGACTGCATTTGGGTGACATTCGTGGGAGCTAAAATCAATTATTTGAACATATGCACCAAAACGTCAATCGACGTGTTTGGCACCGTCAGCGCACTAGTTTTATTAGTGTGCTTGGCACAGGGTGAGTTAAGAAGGACAAGTCCACATATATGGCATTTGTAGATCTTGAAAAGGCAATTGATAATGTTAATTCGACCAAGCTATCTGAGATTCTGAAGGTGATAGGGATCAGGTACCAAGAACAAAGAATGATCTACGTTCTGTATAAAAATCGGTCTGCTCTGATAAGAACTGAGGGCCTTGAAAAAGAAGTAGCAATCGAGAAAGGAATGAAGCAAGGTTGCAGTTTGTACCCCCTCCTTTTCAATGTTTATAGAGAACAGGCATTAAGGGAAATCAAAGAGGAATTTGAGAAGGGAATCACAATCCAAGGAGTGGAAATCAAAACCCTGAGATTTGCTGATGATATTGATATTTTATCTGAGACTGCAGAAGATCTGGAGAAAATGCTGAATAGTATGGACAGAGTCTTGGGTAAGGAGTATAAGATGTAAATAAATAAGTCCAAAACAAAAGTGATGGAGTGCAGTCAAATTCAGGTGATGCAGGAAATATTATGTTAGGAAATGAGGTCTTAAAGGAAGTAGATGAATATTGTTACTTGAATAGTAAAATAACTAATGGTGGCAGAAGTAAGGAGGACATAAAATGCAGACTAGCAGAATCAAAGAAAGCCTTTCTTAGGAAAGGAAATTCGCTCACCTCGAACATTGATATAAGAATTCAACAGTGTTTTTGAAGACATTTGTCTGGAGTGTGGTGTGACATTTTCCTCATATAGACTTTGAACATAATCTTTGTTCCATGGAGATAGAAGTTATAATAAAATCACTGAGTACAATGTAACAACATAGGTCATGATGACAATATATTTAAAAATGAAATAATTAATAAATAGAACTGGAGAAGATGAATAATATTTTATAATTTATAGCATTATTTATTACATTACCATGTCGATATGTAAGATAATGCCCATTGGAAACCCCAAACTCACAGTATGATATGACTGGAGTGGTGCAGATGTTGTAAGAAGAGACTGCCCGACTCTTGTTTTGGAAGTTTAGAAGAGCAGGTGCCAAAGCTGAGCCTTGTTCTTAACACTGATAACTGCCGTGTTCCATATTTGCATCTCGTCACTACTTATAAGAGAAACGGGTCGCGACTGTCGTATGGTCGGTCTGCTGGAAATTCATATTGTGAAATATATTAACTCTGATTCTTCTAATTACTTAATAATTTCATGACTGCATATATCTTACATTTTGCTCAATCTAACTTGCACGTGCTTGGCTAAGATAATCATGTTCAATATTGCATTTCAGTGTGCTGTAAATAAGAAAGTGTTTCCAATGAGTGTATTCAACGTCAAGTTGCAGTAAACATTGAGGCGCCAAACTAATCAGGATGGATTATAACACATCTCCAGATCCCGGTGGTGGCTGGTTCATCAAAAGATATATTATAAACAAACCCATTTCAATAATACTATATTTTGATTTACAGTGTCTACTTTTTACAGGCTGTATTCAACAAAACTACACCTAGAAACACAATCAACATGTTCTTAATATTCCCGAATATTTCACTTAATTCTAACAACTAGTTTCTTAAGATATTAAGAGTTTAAATGTAAGCCTGTAAAGAAAGAAGTAACAAGAATAGCCAGTTTATATTGATGCCCACCACTGAGCATGACAGTAAATAGGTAAACAAGATATTCCAAATTGTGTACAGGTACTTACTTATTTCCTTCTTTGATGTTTGGAACCAGTACATGTTCTTGTATGAATATTTCCTCCTTAATGTCTGCAGAAGGCTGTAGGAAATAAGAAAAGAAGAGTACAGAGGTGAAGAAACACCCGACAAAATAAAGTTCATGTACGCAAAATAAAATATCAGCAATTTATTTTCCAATGTAAAAATATACAAAAATATATTAAACACATAGGAAGTCTTAAATCAAGTCATAATTATATAGTGAGGTAGAAAAATGAAATAAATGGTAGGATAGCATTATAAGAAGTAGAAACAGAAAAAAGAGAAATGTGAAAAGACAAGGACAATCTGCACATCCTTCACACAATACCATCCTTTGCTTTCTCTTTCCAATGCTCCCTTTCTCTAGACTGACTAGCAACTTCTTTTTATCCTCTTGTGTGCTCCATTGTCTGTTTCTGTTTATATTTCAACTTAACACATTACAAAGAGGTTTCTACTGGACATGTCAAGCAGACACATCTCAACCAAGCTCTCCACATTGACTTGCCATCATCAATCCCTGGCAGTTCTCCTGATCTTAACTTTAAGGGAATTATTAACACTCCAGTTTGGAATTCGTTTTAGGTCTTTGTTCACATCTGTTATGGCCAGATGAATGTCTTTTACGTCTGTGTGTATGTATAACTGTATCCCATCTACATATAAGTGATATTTACAGTTTTTAAGATTTTCTGGGAAGTCATTTTGGTACATGGTAAAGAGGAGTGGTGTCAGGACACTGCCTTGAATTACGCCTGCTTCTGATTGTTCCCAGTCTGAAGTATTAGTGCCTACTGAGGCACACTGTTGATGTCCTGTGAGAGATGACTGCAGCCAAGATAAAGGTGTACGGAAAAAATTAATAGCCTTGAATTTTGCCGGTAATATGTCTCTGTCTATGCAATCAAATGCTTTAGTTAAGTGTAATAATGTGAGAACTATCATTCATCCTTTGTCCATTTCTAATTAAATGTCATTGGTAACTCTCAGTAATGCTGTCGTAGTGCTGTGGTTAGGTTGGAATCTTGATTGACGTCTGACAAGCAGGTTGTGCTTTTATAGATAATAGAGAATTGTGTGTGATTTTTTCAAGTATTTTACCTAGGCAGGGTAATATAAAATTGGTCGAAAGTCTTCCGGGTTGTTTGGGTTCTTGGGTTTTTCTAAAGGATGTATTATGGCACACTTCCATTCAGAAGGAAAAATTCCATTCATGAGAGAAGTGTTTATAATGTGTGTGATTGTGGGGAGAACAATTTCTGTAAGATTTTTTATCTGCGGCAAGTTTATTCTGTCACAACCAATGACGTCTGATTTTATTTAAGATATTATGGTACTAACGCCATGTGGTGTAACGTGGGAAAAGTGAAATGGATCGGTCAAATGTCTCAGTTTAGATATCATTCCTTCTATTAGTTTCCTTTTTCGTTTGTTCGTCTATCTGTGCTGATGACTGAATGCTAAAATGTCTTTTGAGGTCGTCCAGTGGTATGTATATTTTTACATTGTTTCCTTTGCTTCTCCCCAGACCAATGATGGGGAGAGATTTCCAAGCTTTGGTTGAGTTCTTGCTTTTCAGGATTTCATGCATGTATTATTTTAGCATTTCTGATTGCCTGAGTTGTTGTACGATGTAGTTTTTTGTATTTTTCAACATTTTTGGCTGTCGGATATTTATTGGAGTGTTTATATGCTACGTCTCTGTCACACATTTTTAGTCTTATGTCTTGTGTCAGCCATGGTTCTGTTTTTCTTTTATTCTAACTGTCCGAACTGGGGTGTGTTTGTCATAGAGTGTCGTAGTAGGTAATTCGTTGAAGAGGGTAACTTTATCGTCTATGTTGTGTAAATATTGGATGTCATGCCACAGTGTGTTTAATGCATCTAATATAAAGTCGTCTTTGTTTGTGTTCTTAATGTCTCGGTATGTAATCAATTTGGGTTCAAATTTAGGGCACTTGAGGGAGTAGGCAGCATAAATGAGGTCATGATGTGATAATCCAGGCGCAGGTAACTATGCGTGGGTCAGTACTCCATCTGTGTTATTGGTCTAACAGGGTATGGGATGTAGCTATGTCATGAGTAGGATTGACATATTAAGAGAAGTAAACATGTTTTAAAATTGTTTAGTCTCCAACGAGTCATGATTTGTCAGATCAGTATTAAAGTCTCCCATTAAAATTACATGCTCATACCTGGGTAGTGCGCTGCCACGGTACCGAAATGAGCGGGCACAAGTTAAAACACATAATGATCACAAAACAGTATAAAACACAAGGTCCGAAAGAAGATAGAGGACACAACTTACCTCAAGCCCAGAGGAGAAATGTGGAAGGAGTGGATCAGGAAACGTTCCAATATGGTATGAAAATTAATATCAATTAAAAGAAAACACCTTTTAAAATAGAACCATGAATTTTAATTTAGGAAAAAAAATTAAGCTTTGAAATTGAATTAACAAGAACAAATAAAGGTTTAAAATAAATTAACAGTAAGCAAAATTTAAAGTCATCTTCAATTAACAAGCTAAGAAGGTATAAATAATAATCATTCTTTAAATGAGAACCAGGTTCACAACCCAAAAGGAAAATCATTGAAACGTTAACCCTCGAACTGGTAACTTACGATAGATCGGCAGGTGTTCATCTATCTCAACCACCACTGACGATAGATCGTCAGGTCCATTGTACCAGTAAATACAGCCAGAAGAAGTTATTAATATTTCTGTTAGATGGCAGCATTCACCAGGCATGTTTTCTCCTTGCAATGTGGAATGTTTCATTGTTAGATACATCAATTTATGTGCGATATCTTTGAAACAATTGAAGGTCGCAATTCGCACAGCTTTGAAAGACGTGTTGATTTTGTTGTGACTTGCTTTCATTGTTTACTGTGTGTTATGCACACATTATGGCTACATTTTCGGATTTAAATGATGAAGATATTGTAATTGAATTAAATGCATCTGTAAATTCAAGGCCTACTCCAGCAGAATGGAGGTGTTGTGCCACCTGATGTAGGTAATGAATGCCCGACGGTTAGAGCTCTATCAAATACCGTACTTTTTATTGAATAATTCCTCCAGTATTAACACTATTCAGTTAAAATTTGCATGCCTATAATTGGAATTAATTTCTCTATAAAATGTACATTTTAAAAATTTTATGAAAAAAAGATTCGTCATTTATATTTGATGTGTAAAAAAAAAATTCTTGATTTTTTGAGGGGGCATTTAATGGGGTGGAAAATAAAAATAATGTTACATTGAGGGTAAATGCAAACCACTTTTCAAATAGTCCAGTTCATGCTGAATGTTTAGGTGTATTATATGTGCATATGCTGTGAATAATACATCTGTCAAAGTGACATACATCAGGTACTGCAAATTTGTGGTGCACACCCACCAGTTAGAGCTACTTCAACTACCGGTTCGAGGGTTAAAGCTATCAACATAGTTTTAACTTAAAATAAATTCAGGTACACTTTTAGTGAGTTATTTAAACAAATTTCAAGTTTATAGTTAAGTTCCGCTGGTTACAAGAAGTCCCAACGAGCTTCTACAAGGCATAACACAAAAATAATCCACAAGTTTATAGACATAATCGATAACAGGCAAATATCATTACTTTGTCACCTATACAAGATATTTGAGAGGATCCTACATGAGCACCTCACATCTAAAGGAGATCAACATCTTATTCCAGAACAGGCGGGCTTTAGATCCGGAAGGAACTGCACTTCACAGGTGCTCAATTTAACTGAATACATAGAGGATGGGTTTGAAAGACGTAAAATCACAGGTGTGGTATTTGTGGACCTTACAGCAGCATACGACACAGTGCACCATAGAACTTTCATCACCAAGCTCTATAACTTCACCAGAGACTATGGTTTCACAAAGATTGTTGAAACTCTCCTGCAGAATCGCCGGTTCTTTGTTGAGTTTCAAGGAAAGTGCAGTAGGTGGAGGGACCAACGGAACGGACTTCCTCAGGGCATGTCCTCTCGCCAATCCTCTTTAACATCTACACAAATGACCAGCCAAGGCCTTCCTATACAAGAAGCTTCATTTATGCCGATCTTTAGCTGTCCAGTGCGACGACTTTCAAACCACTGAAATGCAGCTCTCAAATGCACTTAAGGAACTTTCAGTGTACTATCAGAAGAACAGGCTACTGCAAAACCCGACTAAGACCCAGGTGTGTGCATTTCATCTTCGAAATCGAGAAGCTACTAGACAGCTGTGCGTGATGTGGGAGGGTAAGCAACTGGAGCATTGTTTTACACCTAGCTACCTGGGTGTCACTTTAGACCGGACCTTAACATACAAGAAACACTGTGTTAATTCTACACAGAAAGTCTCAGCCCGAAATAACATCCTCCGTAAACTTGGCTCAAGCAAATGGGGAGCCCATCCAACTTTGTTAAGAACCTCAGCTCTTGCTCTGAGTTTTTCTGCAGCTGAGTATGCGTGTCCTGTATGGTTTAGGTCAGCCCATACGAAGCGGGTGGATGCAGCCCTTAATGAAACATGTAGAATAGTAACTGGGTGTCTGAAACCTACTCCCACTGACAAACTCTACTGCTTGGCTGGTATTTCTCCTCCAGACATTCGGCGAGAAGTGTTTGCAAGGCAAGAGAGGTCGAAGGTGGATCTCACAAGCAACCACCCGTTATTTGGACATCGACCTCCACCCAGAAGACTGAAGTCCAGGAAAAGTTTCCTCAATGTCTCCAAGGCTCTGGATAAACCAGCAAGAACAGCACGTTGTGATATGTGGCGAGCAAAAATGGAGCATCTTTCTGATTGGATGGTGCCTTCTGAATCTCCACCCCCCGGTCATCATTTGGAATGGACAACCTGGAAGGCACTTAATCGTTTGAGGAGTGGAGTAGGTAAATCCAAGGATAACCTTAAAAAATGGGGTTATCTGAAAGATCAGTCAGACTTCTGCGATTGTGGGGAGCAACAAACTACCCAACATCTGTATGACTGTCAGTCCTGCCCTGTTCGTTGTACACTTCAAGACTTGATTCAAACCACTGAAGAGGGAATTTCTGTTGCCCATTTCTGGGCAGACATTGTGTGAAACATGTTTTGTGACATAAAATGTATTCTGTTTTATTTATATATAATACCTTATTTATATTTTTAAGTTTCTCAACACTCTGACAGGAAATAAATAAATAAATAAATCCACAAGTTAGAGCTTAATTCAGTTACATCAAAATATACTTAAATCAGAAAAATATTACCACGATGAAGCAAGAAAATGAGCAAGAATCACATAGAAATGAAGAAATAAATTAAATACACAGAAAAATCTACAGACAAACTCCACGCCGACTTCCTCAATCAACAATAATCATCATGGCCATCACCATCGCGATGACCAAATAGAACCACCAATCCCGAAACAAAGCACAACAATAGGAAGCTTGCACAAGATAAAACAAAAGAGAAACCGTTAGATCCCATACTCAAAGAACTGCAAGTTAATATAAAAGAAAAAGGAGAAAAGAAAATTAATATTAAGAATGGGATCGAATAATAATTTTAAAACTCTTGCAGAAAATCTTGTGGTAGTTAAAACGCCTTTAACATAAATTAGAAATGAATAAGGATTTACATAATATATTTTAAATAAGTCTTCTGGAAATAATAATAATAATAAAAATTTGAACAGTAGTTAACGGAACTATAACACGGTGAGATGGTTTAACTCCACTTAAATGGAAATCACATGAGTAGTTAGTAATCCTAAATTTTAATTTACACAGTAGAAGACCATTAAAAGAAGTGAAGAAAACATTTTCAAGATCTCGCAAGATTGACATAATGTTCACATGATCCGCAACATGATGACAATGTCTTGGTCCAGAAGCATTTTTGAATTCAAGCCGAAACATAACAATATTTAATTCAATGCATTACTGACAGTTTATTTGCAGCCGTACCATGAAATACAGATGACTTCCACAAGACACAAACCACACGGCATGCATACATGAAGTTATTCCAAAATAAAATCATTCACAGAAGGATGATCTTAAAAAAATGTAAGATGATTGAAGAAAGGATCTATGGTGGTTACACCCTACTTCATGAAGATTATCCCAGGTCCATGGGCACGGCCAAGCCCACACGCTACAGCGTTCAATTCCGCACATTGACTGAATGGCGACTCAACACCAAACGATGGCCGACACCTGCTCGCTCACAGCAGCTGGGCTGAAGCATGAAGTCGCGTGCTCATTGGAAAGAGAAACTTAGTTAGACTCGCTCCCACAGGGCAGAGCACTAAGCAGGAGCGAATGCTCGTAGAGATACAGAGGGTATCGGCCCACAAAGGAGAAGTAAAGTTTTAAAACAAATTGTGACATCCGATTCACAGAGAAGATAAGAGCAGAAGCAGTAGCTCAAAATTTCCATGGCGAGATGCCATATCTAAAAATGTTAATGAAGGGGGTAGAAATGTAACTTCGGTTGTAGTAGTAAGTCCTGAAGTGCTCCTTCCAGCTCTTCCATATGTCTAGTCTTCAGCGCACGATACAGTACACCAAGTAGGCACTTCACACAACGAACTCGAGACTATTGGTGAACTGATTCAGCATTTTAAGAATTATTTTAAACTTCAGGCCATTCCATACGTACATTGCCACACCTCCCCCTCCCTACCTCATTCGGTCATTCTTGATTAGTGAGTAGCCTTCCATATGTACAAATTAAGAAGGGATCGATTCTTTAAGCCAGGACTCAGATACTATTATTATGTGAATAACGAATCCGGTGAATAAATCAGAGAAATCCATGCAATGAGGAACTGTGCTTTGTGTGTTAACATGGCTAACTAACAAGGAACCTGGCAGCTTGGATTCAAGGTCTGCCAGGTAATTAGCAGTACTAGCTACAGGAGAAGTGAGGGTTGGGACCGGTTGTGTTCTTCCCAGAGTGTGCAGGCTGTGATTAGAGACATTTGTTTCCCTATACCTTTGTGTTGCCAACTTCACGTTTACTAAGCTAGCCTAAACTTAGATCCTTAGATAGTAAATAAGTAAAATTTAGAAGTGACTAACCTATCTTAATTTTTAATGATAATGCTATTCTATACCTGAATTATATCTACTTAAAATATTGGTTCACAAAGTTCTATCCTTTCTTAAAGATTTGGCTAGTGGTCAGCGAAAGTCTTCTTTGTTAGTAATATAAAATTTCCTATCATGGTGTTTAAATATAACAGTCCCATCCCTGGTCCATATCTGCCGGATACCAATTTGGAGATGACCTCCTGCAGAAGCTGTGAGAAGGCCTGTGCGAGGTCTTCACGTATCATTTTGTTTTGATCCTTTCAGTCTTTTCTTTTAATGAATACTTCAGTCCTCTTCCTGTAGGACATGAATTTCACTATGATGGGTCTCGGCAGTCCTGGTTTTCCCTTCACCACCCTATGTGACCTACCTATATCTTGCAGGCTGAGGTCAACTCCTATATCTCTAGCCAAGTTAATGGCCATGTCATTTGTGTTTTCTTGGTCAGACTTGGGCACCCCGAGCACTCAAAGACACTACCACCTCAAGTACTGCTCCAGCTCGTCTGTCTTCTCGTGCAGCTGGGTCTCGAGGTACTTGATATGAGAGTCTCTCTCAGCTAACACTCTCTTCAGTTCTTCAATCACTTTTGTATTGAAGTCTATAGTTTCTTTCAGTTTCTTCACTACTCCACTGGCTACGTGTTCCAGAATTATGTTGGCTAGACTGCTCAGCGAGTCCTTATCGCTCAGCGCTTCCTGCACAGCCTGTTTTACCAGGGTCTCCATAGGAACATGCTTATCTTCAGGTGGCATATTCTTTATCCAGTTACTACGGAATGGCCGCTTACAACACTTCACTAACACTTGTGTTAACACACCATGGTTTAAGATGTCACTTTGCACAAGTTTTACTTTTCACACTTTGATAATAAACCCGCTTACTTCACTTCTACCACGAGCCTTACTTTCACGTGACTATTCACTATCTGCCATCTTAACTACAGTCCAACTACTGTTCTAATAATAGTGAAACTTTGAATGTAATTAACTGTCATGGAACAGTGGCTAGTTTAATTGATGAATTTAAAATTTACTACCTGTTAAAGAAATATAAGCTACCAAAAAATGGGGTTACTTAGGGTGATTTTTGCAGTGTTTCTTTAGCAGAAGACAATTGCTTAAATTAATTTTATTCAAATCCTTATTATTGAATGTATCTATAAGGAGTGTCTCGACATATAATTTTGAACAATTTGAACAATACACAAGGAAGACAGCTTTTAATTAAAAAACAGTAATTTCACGTTCATGTCAGAGTTTAATGATACATGTTACTTCGGAAACCTAAACAGAAAAAGGAAACCTTCAAAGTGAAGCTTTCAAAATTCCAACCACTGACATACTTTTCTCCTATGCAGCCCACATCTTCCAGTTTGATTTGTTAACTTTGATCTCTAGGGTTGAGGTATCACCTACTTGTCTGGTGGCTTCTCAGTAAATGAGTCATTCATCCAGTATCACTTTACCAGCTTTACCAAGCATATCTGCAATGTAATTACAATAGACCCCGCACCTAGTTTATGCTAATATTCTAAAACCATTGTCCAAAGTAACCACACACACACACACAAGTGCTCTAATTAGTAAAACTACCATAGGGATGATGTTCGCGAACATACGGTGTTCAAACTAATGCAAGCTGATCCTAAGATGTCAGTTTGTATAAAATACTAAAACAAAAGTAATTTCAATTCACATCTGCTGGTGATCTGAAAGTTAATGGTACATTCAGTACCAAGTGATAACTCTTCCATTCCGGGAGAGTGTAAAACTGCTGACAATTAATAAAATAGCATTCTCACAATAACTAGTATGAACCATGAATGTCAAATGGTGGATAATGCAAAAATGCATGCTAGATCAGTAAAAATGAGCCATGTTAAAAAATAAGTGCATATTTGTCGGAAGTGGTACCGTTGTCCAAATTAACCATATTTAATAGTATATAGAGTATTTTTAAACCAATGGTCTACAAAATATAAGAAAGCACTAGTGGACCGTGCTATATAAGTCATGGTTCAAAGATATCTGTGATCAGAGATCTACTTGTGGCCAGTGAAACTCCCAGAGCTCAATTCATTTCACCAGGGAAGAGTTGGGGTTGGACCAAGCAGAATTTAATGCCATTCAGGTGAACTATCAATTAACATTTCCTAAATTTAATAATAATTACTATGTTGCTATAAAGTCAATGGTAGTGTTAAAATTAATTGCTAAAAGATAGCTGAGCAGCTCAGATCAGTCAATGATGCAGAATGATGTGTCATAAGCATCATACAGATTTACAGATGGTTTTAGATTGAAGTTAAAGAAAGCAATTTATACCAAAATTGACTTTTTGACACCACAAATATAATTTCTACAAATTTTCTTTCTGAACTCATACTGCATATCAACATATCACAATATTACAGTTTGAATACTTCTGTATCTTTTTTTTTTTGCTAGTTGCTTTACGTCACACCGACACAGATAGGTCTTATGGCGACGATGGGACAGGGAATGGCTAGGAGTGGGAAGGAAGCGGCCATGGCCTTAATTAAGGTACACCCCAGCATTTGCCTGGTGTGAAAATGGGAAACCACGGAAAACCATTTGCAGGGCTGCTGACAGTGGGGTTCGAACCTACTATCTCCTGAATACTGGATACTGGCCGCACTTAAGTGACTGCAGCTATCGAGCTTGGTCTTCTGTATCTTTAGAATGGATGTTAAAATACAGTTGTATGAAATCACCCACCCCTCAGTGTACGGGTAGCATGCCTGCCTCTTTTCCATAGGTCCTGGGTTTGATCCCCAGCCAGGTCAGTGATTTTTACCTGGGTCTGAGGGCTGGTTTGAGGTGGACTCAGCCTACGTGATTACAATTGAGGAGCTATTTGACAGTGAGATAGCAGCCCCAGTATAGAAAGCCAAGAAATAATGGCCAAGAGGATACCTTGTGCCGACCACATGGCACCTCGTAATATGCAGAGGCCTTCATGTTGAATAGCGATCTCTAGGTAGGCTAAGCTCCTTTGAGGATGTTTTGCCATAGGATTTGTTTTGTTTGCTTTTAAGTCCTCAACCGCACCATATCATTTTATGGTACGTTTGCCTTTTCTGATGTCTTCACGTTCCTAGCAAACTCTTGTATCTATGAACTATTACTCTTTCCCATCATGTTTTGTTACCACTATGTAATCTTTCCTTATTCCGGTAGATGGCATCTCATACGTTAGCATAGGTCAAAGCATTTCTTTTCTGCCTGGTCTTATTGGGTTATCTTTCTGGTTGGTTGTGTGGGGAGTTTTTGACTTGAGAAGATGGAAGGATTGAATTTCCAAGTCGCCTTCATGGCATATAAATGATATTTTAACAGATTCAAGATGTCTGTACATCTTTAGAATGGATGATAAAATACAGTTGTATTGTACAGAGAATGTTAATTGCTTATGTAATCGAGGTATTTATTTTTCTTTAACATTCTCTTGGTTTTATTACTGCTTCGTTCTGTGCTCACCATGGTTTGGTTAGAAAGGCTTCCCTCATTACATGTGTTTCTAATTTATTTGTGTGTTAACTTTACTTTTACACGCTTCTTTCGGTATTTTCATTTACCGATCCACTATGTTTATTTTGAGAACAGAAGGTGACACGAATTCATGTGTGTGTGTATGAGATTGTTTGCTGTGTGTGGCCGAGACCTTTTATTCATGTCGCTTCATTAACATTCCCCTTGAGCTCATGTTGTATTATTTTATCGCGTGTTCTGTATAATTCATGTCCACTTCATAGACCTGGCATGAATTCAAGTAAACTACACGATTTGCCTGTTTCTGTGTGTCTTGGTGTTGGAGACACTCCGTCTCTTTAAGATGGACCACTTTCTGGTTCATACTGTCTGAGCTCGAGAGCGGTTGTTTATTTTGTTATGTGCTGTGTGCTGACGTGCTTATACCTCCTTCTATTTGGCGACCTAACCTCTCGGTCTATGTGTGAGCGTGGGTGGTTCTGACGTTTGAGTCCGTGAAACCTTTTGTGTCTAATTTACTTACTTATTGTTCGTTTCACATTGCCGTCATTGGCTTTCTTTACCTGTTTTCTACTTTAATTTGTTTTATTCTTTGCTGGGCGCCTTCTGTGTTATTTTAGTTGTTTTGTACGAAACCATGGTAACCGCTCCTTTTCCCTTTTCCTCTCTGCTTGAATTTTATGAGCTCGGTGCACCCTTCCCTCTTCTCCCATTTTAAGCTCTTTTACTTAATGATATTGTATTCTCGGGGGACGGGGAATTGAAAGGGAGAATGTTATGATTAGGTGCTGTTACTCCCTAAACCTATGACTGTTTAGACCCGATGTGCTACAAAGAAATGTTTTGTACCCACCTGAATTCATATTCTTCAATTAATTAATATAGATGCCAAGTCCTTATTCCAAACTTTTCGTCACGTCTTTTATGAAGGTAAGCGTGTGTGAAGGTGCTGTAATCAATGAGTCTGGTATATTTTGATTATGGGCCACATACTATTAATATTAGCTATTTGATTTTTGGCCCCCTTGTTTTACCAATGCATTATTTTTTTTTTTTGATTTCCTCTCCATAGTAAATTAAGTTCTTGCCTTATTACTGTTATATTTTTATTTCTTTGCGTCTCTTATATGTTTGTTGTCTGTAAGAGGCCCGGGTCCAGTTCCTGGCAGTTTTTTTGCTAGTTTTGACCAAATCCACTGCACTGGGTCTTCGTCGTGTTCCTAGTGTCAGTTCAGTCCTCAAGAATTACTATCATCATGAAGTTTACCATCTTCACTGATCATTCTACCAGGACTCATTGCATTCGATCTGGTCCAACTGAAATATTTTTTTTGCCACAAGAATCTCCACAGAATCGACCACATGGATGGGGACATCCCCTAACACATGTAGGAGTAAACCAATTTTTACATAAAATTTTATGTTGTGAGGATAACTCCATAAATTTGTGATACCAAAGCTTCAAGCAACATGTTACACAAAATTCACACTACTGTCCTAACAACATGTAACCATGGCACTGCCTGAAATGGACAATTCTTGGAATGTACCATTAGTAGCAATGATGCCAGCTGTCACACACTATGATCATTGCCAAGAATCTTGTTGTATGGTATGGAGCAGAGGGCCTTGGACCAGTGCTAATTGTCACAAAACACTGAACCCATTATCTTCAGGCTTTGAAACAGTGCACAATTTTGTACACTTCGTGTAAGCCTGCCAGTGTGAAAAAGCAATCAGTGATCTTGCAGACCTTCGGGCCATACAGATTTCATGAGCTTATCAATCTCCTTGTCCGATACCATGCTAGGAATGTTTGTAACATGTCATAGCCTTTGTGGTATGTGTAGAGCCCAAATTAAAAGGTAGGAATCCAGTGTAGAACCACACATCCAGAGCCTGAGTACTGTAATGTCAAGCAGATTCAAACTAATGATGTCAAGGGAGTGTTTCAGTCATCAGGAGATGCATTTAAACTTATTTCATTATTTGATCTAGGAAGGCAACAATTTTTGGAATACCGGGCGAGTTGGCCGTGCGCGTAGAGGCGCCCGGCTGTGAGCTTGCATCCGGGAGATAGTAGGTTCGAATCCCACTATCGGCAGCCCTGAAAATGGTTTTCCGTGGTTTCCCATTTTCACACCAGGCAAATGCTGGGGCTGTACCTTAATTAAGGCCACGGCCGCTTCCTTCCAACTCCTAGGCCTTTCCTATCCCATCGTTGCCATAAGACCTATCTGCGTCGGTGCGACGTAAAGCCCCTAGCAAAAAAAAAAAAAAAAAAAAAAATTTGGAATATTATAATTATAACTTTGGTATGAAATTCAGCATTGGAGGAAATGTAAGCCATGGCATCATGTAGTATCATGATTCAAGCAGGAAATGAGATCCTCTGAGAGAATCGGTCATCATTTACTGTGGGGAGCTCTGTATTAGATTCCATCTACCAGGGAACATAGCATTTCCACATATAACAGTATGTGAACTCTATAAAATTTTCTGTACAAGATGAATTTGAGGTCAGAAAATCTGTCATTTTCTATACATAGACATTTTTCTCCATGTGTACTTGAGTTCTGATCTCTAAATACATGCAGGTTGTAAGTACTTAAACTTTTCACCCAATAGGAAACATAAATAATTCAGCAACGTCCAGGTCAAACTACTAGACTCAATGATATTTTAATACAGTCAGAGCTGTTAATGTTGTACAGATTATGAAATACAGTACTAAAGGTCCCAGGTAGTTGGGACCGGGAAAGTTTCAAGTTGACAGTTAGTTGAAATCACCACGTGTGCACGGACCACTGCATTAAGAGGGCAATTTGTTATGATCAAAGGTCCTTTTCCTGAGTGACGGACATACTCTGCGGCTATATATTTGAATATCTCCATTTTCTCCAGTGCATGAATTGGAGGCAGATCTCATAAGAAATTTGATATTTCCCTTTCAGCTATCATCATATATAACTGTATACATCATGTCTAATACGGAGTCAAAGTACCCAAGGCAAGCCGGTGGATTACAATAATAGGATTTGCTGTAAAATGAAGGTGAGTGGGAATTTTCCTTTTCTACGTAAATAGGACATTCTTTGTTGTGTTAACGTTCTTTCATTCAATGCAGTGTTGCCTAATATTATTTCATGTAGAAGTTTCTTCTGCAAGTCAAAAATATTGTTTGTGGTGTTTTGTGGTATGATGTGTGAGTGTCAGGTAAAATAGTCACAACTGCTAAAATGGATTTAGTGTCAGCTCTTAATTAATGTTAAATACCATTAATAATGAAATGTGTAGGTTGTCCTGTAAAAAATTAGTAATCTTAAGGGGACCGAAAATGGAATGGTTTCGTAAGGTCAGAGGTAAGAAGTAATAGTTCATGGTAATCTGGAACAAAGTTTGAGACCCGAGTATCAGTGAAATATGAAGCATTAACATAATTCTGGAGTATTATGTAATTCCTAATAATAGGATATTATGCAAGTGGAATTTTGTGCTGTTGTTTGTGTACTGTGCTGTTTAGCCTTTGAGCTGCATATATGTGTGTAGTGTTCTAGGCTTGAATGTCCTGTGGGATGAGGTTGATATGTAGGATCCAGGATTTGTATGTAAAATGCCTGATGAAATAAGTACCTTCGGTGGGAAGTAAAATTTCGTGATAACCCTAAGTTCAGATTACATGTAAAATCGTTTGTCCAGAAATTAAAATTAGTTGGGTCTTCCAACATATCAAAGCGAAGCTTGCTGAGTAACTCATGTTTCAAAGGATTGAAATTGAATTCATAAGAAAAGGGCTAGTTTGAAATGTCTTTTAAAATGTTATTCAACTTATTGGTATTAACATGTTGTGGTGTTACGAGTGTGCATTGTTATAAGTGACAGAAGATGAGGAAGTTGGTATATATCAAATAATTACAGCTAGTTGAACTTGTACTTTTGGGAAGAAACATTTTAAGTAAAACATAAACAAAACTACAATGTAATTCAATTAGATCCTCGTTTTGTGTCACTATGCTTAGTGAATGTGATCTTCATTAATGACCATTTATAACATTACTACAATGTAGGTTGATTAGATCCTCATTTTTCTAATCATGGTTAGTGATAGTTAGATAGATCTTCATTACTGACCATTTACAACAAAACAGCAACACCGATTGATCAGACCATATTTATTAAAGGTTGGGTCTTCGTTAGTGACCATTTATGACAGTTACGTCACTGATTATTATGTTGTCTTATTGGATTTATTTGAACACAGTGACTGTCTATTATTTCATGCTGATACTCTTTTGGGTTATAGACAGTAGGATATTTCAAGGAGGTGGTTGGTGTTATGTCGAAAATTTGTTTTCTTGGTTTGTAAATAATGATAGTTGTAGTGGGTAGGTGACTATGGTTAGAGCTGTTGTACGTTTAATGCCGTAGGTTAGAAGTTGAGTAATGTCAAGGGATGGCATCGATGAGGTACATAAAAAGTCATGGTAGGTGTGAATTACCAATCTGGCTGGGATACTCATTCTAATTCAGTGTTGTCTGACCTAGCCCATCTCATCAACATTTAACAACATTATTACTACTAAAAATGAAACTGAATTAGCAATTAGCAAACTGCCTTCTGATAAGCAAGATGAAGTATGAGGTCATGAAAAAATGAAATATCATCAACTTACAAAAAAAACTAATAAACCTGATGATAATAATAATATCTCTTCAAAACAAATTTTGAATCTTAAAATGAAAATTTCAGGGATTTTATTATCCCAGAAGCAGATAAAGGTAATACTACCATTATTGATAAAGAAGATTACATAGATAAAAATTAAAACGTTTTCTTATGACTGATTTACTATAATTAAAAAACCCACATCTAAGATCCAGCATAATTTAACACTATGAGCCCGGACAAGTCAAGACGGCATCCATACCCTGGGCCAGCGTGATTTAAGCTGTCAGAGAAAAATTAGTTTTCTCAGTTTTTGCAGTATACGTAAACAAATTTATAGACATATTCTAGAAAAAGTGGATTATCACATGAAATCAATTAAAAAATGCGTAACTTCAGCATTGGAAATAAAATTAGGCTACAATATTGGTACATTCTGTTATCCTAGTTCACGCACCTCAATTTCTAATTCACTCAGAAAAGTTCGACAGTCTTCAGTCACTGAACAAAAGAATTACACATTCTTATTCCCAATACCTAGCTTTGGTATGGTAAAACTTGAAACATTCTCCTAACGCAAAAACCTACGTCATATTTACAGCAGTACACGGATGTCATTTTCTTCACAGCATGGTCGGTGTTGTGTCTGGACTTGTCGTAGCAAACCATGCATGTACGCTGCGAGTGTCCTTTCTTATTCATGCCCACTGCAGTTATTCTGTGTGAAAAATAATCTCTATCTACTAGCCTTCCCGTAGATGATGCTCGTGATTCTTCAGTAATTTCAGCAGCAACACTACTCACCAAATCATCTGCCAAACATTCACAAAATTTCAATAAGGGAAGAAAGAACGGGCCTGTTCACTGTTTCCACTGTGTTTCCGTGCTTCTCACCTCGTTCTTCTGGTGATGAACCTGAGGGACTTGTAGATTTTCATTTTCTTCTTCACAATAACTTTCATACAGGTCAGAATCTGAATCGTTTACAAGTTCTGTAACAATCTGTTCAATTATCCATGGGCTGTGTGCACGCGTAGGTTTTCCTTTACTTGCACTAGGTCCGGGATACATCTCAATATACAGTATACAGTAAATTGACTACTTGAGAGATGATTGCAGACTGCTGACTCACTAGACTTTCATTCTAAATCTGTGAAGTCATATAATCCATCATTAGAACACGTGCACATAAATTTGAGCTTACTGAACCAGAGCATGCGAGGAGTACATATGTCAGCAATTGGTAAGATCTAGCTGAGCGCACATGGTTACGAAACTTCGTCCCAAGGTTGCACCACCAATCACTATTGATCGAACACCACCTATCAATAGTAAAGGAAATTGACAACACATTTAAAAAAACTAATTCGATAACATGAACAGCTTTCAAGTGACTGAATTTCAAATTTTGTGGTAGTAGTACTACTAACAGTGGCACTCAGGTGCATGTCCCATTGTGGTAATAGTACTACCGCCGGGCGCATAGTGTTAAAGTATATTCCCAAAAACTTTTCCTTTCTTTTAAGTAATCAAATGTATTCAAAATTTATCAACTTGAATCCAGTACTCCCAAAAGCCAAACTTCTGCCCAAAAGCCACAAAGCTGGTGCCCCTATAAGGCCAATTATTGATTTTTGCCTAGCTCACATCATAAACTTTCCCAATTTATTCAATGATTTTTAAAGAACTATTTTTTCCTAGTCAAAAATCTATAAAAATAACATACAATTATGTAATAGTATTAAAGACATCACAAAATTCAATGTTACCATTCCATTCACTAATTCAACATAGTTAATATGTGTCAAAGCATTCCCATAAATTATACAAATGACATACGGTAATTAGCAACAATTAAAAATAATTAGCAAGTTGAGCCAACATGAAACTGAAGATTTTCTGACCATCCTAAAACTGGTTCTACACAACAACTAATTCTGCTCTGGCAATACCATTTACCAGCAAAATGGATTGTTGATGGGTTTGCCAGTTTCAGGGATCTTGGCAGATATTTATTTGGACTATCTTGAACACAATAAAATTCTTAATAATACAGACTCCAATAACATATGTTGTTCAGCAAGGTATGTTGACATATTTGTCATAATGGATCATAGATTCACTGATATGGCCTCCACCCCTGCCAATCTAAGTGCCTTAGACCTGCATATTAAGTTTATTCTAGAATGTGAATCCCCTCAATCTCTGAATTATTTACATTTAACTATTACAAGATGCTCAAATCATTATCTTACAGTATTTAAAGAAAACCTAGACAATTTGCTAACACTATCCCACAAGATACTATACATCCCTAATCACATAAAAAGGCTGCTTATTACAATATGGTTCACAGAGCTTTTACAATTCCTCTAGTCAAAAGGGATCTTAAAAAAAGAATTGAATAGCAGTTGTGCAATAGCTAGATATAATGGTTATAACAAACAGTTCATTGAAAAAATAATCAATAAAATTAAAAACTATCTTCTTCCATTTTAACTGAAGAAATAGTATCCTAAAGGACATACTCTTCCTTCATGTTTAATGATGGTAATATATATCAGACCAACAGTTTTAAGAAACATAATATGAATATAGCTTACAAAACTAACAACAGTTCTTCCATCTTTAACAACACACACTTAATCAAACACCGGGCTGAATGGCTCAGACATTTGATGCACTGGCCTCCTGAACTCAACTTCACAGGTTCGATCTTGGCTCAGTCCAGTGGTATTTGAAGGTACTAGAATACATCAACCTTGTATTGGTAGATTTACTGGCACATAAAAGAATTATTGCAGAACTAAATTCTGGCAGCTCGGTGTGTCCGAAAACCGTAAAAGTAGTCAGTGGAACGTAAAACAAATAGCATTATTATTATTATTAATCAATTTCTCAATTGTGCAGTTTACAAACTAAAATGCAATAACTTCAATGGAACATATATGGGCAAACAGGCAGAAGCTTCACAACACGTTACTTAGAGCATGTCAACGCTAAAAAACATAATCGGTTTTCTGCCATCCAATCATACGTTTACTTCTACTGGACCCTGCTCAACATGCTTGATAGTTGTTTTATTCATGGTCAGCTGTTGCACATTTGGCTTTGGCTGGTACAATGGCTCTGCACTCCGAATGACCAACCGAGCAGACGAGGGGTGGCTGCGGCTTTGTTGTGGCTCTACGCCTCTGCATTCGGGAGACTGAGTGGGGCTGGACCCCACCATCGGCTGTCCCAAGAATGGTTTTCCATGGTTTCACATTCTCCTGCACTAAGGCAAATGCTAGGGCAGTTCCTAGTTTAGGCCACGGCTCCTAACCCTATCACATTCTCTGCAAATCTCCTTCACTGTAACAAATCTCCTAGCCTGAGAGAACATTCTAAGAGGCCTGCCTCCCCCTTCAGGGAAGGAATGAAAACATTTTAGTAGCAATTTTACTCACATGGGACAATATTCTAATCCCAATTACAACCTTAATTACATTTCAGAAAAACCTGACATTTTACTTGACGTAATCATTTCAGTCTATAATAAACAAAAATTCAGTGTAAAAAGAAAATCCAATATCCCCACCAACCTCTCACGACCCCTACATCCCCTTCCCGCTACCTGTCCTCAAACCCTTCCCCAGCCTATACTCCTACCACCAGCCTCTGCTTCAATACTGCACTCAGTGTGGTGTACATTCCTGTAGTTGAAAGACACCCATAATGCTATGTGAGCGGTGCAAGTCTCATATAACTTACAATAAAATTTTTCTTTTCCTTTTTCTTCACAAAACAGTGGTTTGATTCTGATTTTTTTCAGACATCTATTGTGGTTAATAACAATCAATCCATATTGACAACCACCTACAAAAACATCTACTGGGCCAATATATTAAACATTCTGGTGTTTATAATTGTCTCCTTCAGCCAACCTATCTATGATTGTTAAACATCACATCCTGTAAACACTTATAAGTTAAGCAATGAAGATTGTATTCTATGCATACATATTGACAAAGCATCATGAAACTTGATAAAAATACTACCTACACGCAAAACATCCACATTGTATAGAAACTGACAAACATTGGTGTTACTTTTTAATTACTACCGACAAGAAAGACTTACAAAATTTTAATGTGTTTTGTTTCATCACATATTTTAGATGTTTTGGGCTTTTCAGTGCTTTTTAATTTGCTAATTTTTCTTCAATGTAATGACTAAGGATGACCTCATATTTAAGGTCAAAACTAGTCCCATTGGTTTTTTAATTAGAATATAGCCAATGATTTTTTAATGAAGATATAGTTATATTGCCATTAATAATGGCGTACAAACAGGTGGAACCACTCTTATTGCATTAAACGTCAGGTGGTGCAATCCTAATTTAATGATATTTATTAATAATGTAATTGGTTTTATGACACACACAAACTACTTTTATGGTTTTCAGAGACACCAAGGACCCAGAATTTTGTACCATAGGAGTTCTTATACATGCAGGTAAATCTACCGACATACGGCTGACGTATTTGTGCACCTTCAAATACCAGTAGAATAAGCAAGGGTTGAACCTGCCAAGTAAGGCTCAGAAAGAGAGTGATGTAACCATCTAAGCCACTCAGACCAACTGTGATCTTCAATCATTTGACTTAAACTTTGGAATGTTATGTTTTGCCATAAGGACAGTTAACTTTCTTGGACATGAATGAACAGTTAGTGTTTGGTCCAAATAGATCTGGAGGTTATAACAATTCAATTAAGGGTCCATGGGGCAAATTGTAAGGTACCTTGCAATGGTATTACTTTGATGGATGACATTGATTTGAACAAAAGTCTGCAGTTCAGTTTATGAGAATTAACAGACAGTTACACACGAAAGCCGAATTTTATGACGTTCAGATTTCTATTTTATTGCTACAGGTTTCAAAAAACTGTATTTGATCTATGCAGCCCATCAGGCAATAAATACAGACATTATGAGGAAGCCATGCAGTTGTTTTAAGTAAGCTGTTAATTAATGAATTAATTATTTTAATAGGTTCAAAATTTTGTTTTACAGATTTCTTCTTTTTGTCGTTCATTACAAATACTTTCATTTTTATGAGTACAATAAATCTGAGTCTGTTATTTTTGCCTTTAAATTAAAACAGTTAGACCTTGCTTGTTACCCATCAATAATGTGACAAAAGAGCCTGTAAACCCTCTGAGACTACATGAATCTATGAATACATGCCTTCAACGCAGCTGAGATAAATGACATCAGATCGACACTAAAGGGTTCAACACTTGGCTGAGTATTACAGTACCCAGTAGACAACTTTTGAATTACCTGAAGAAATTTAGAATAGTATATAGGAAACCTAACAAGCCTATAAAAACTACGAGTTTTAAGAGGATCTTCGGACTTAATGCCTTAAAATAAGGAGTTTTCATTGATATCAGATCAGTAGTTTTCTCACGTTATTCCACACATGACAGTAACAGTAACAAACGAATAACAACTTACAGAAACCCTGTATTCAAAGATATTTACACAGTCAAAAGTGTTAGTAGTGATGATACCAGCTCCCACATCATATGTAATGAAGGTCTTTGGAGATATACCATTTGCCACATGACAGTGAGTATGAGACCTTGGAATGACTTCAAGCAAACAGGAAAATTACATTATAATTTTTTTATTTTCCCTGTATAAAGGGTCACCAAATGAACCTGCTTGGCCATTTTTCTCACTATTTTGATTATCAGACCATGCATTATCAAATTATGTACATTACCTCAAATGTGTTTTCATGCATTGGTCCTGTTTCTGTTAACTCCAATTTAGTTTCTTGTTTCAGAGGTATCGTTTCTGATCCAAGTTGAAAATTTTCCTGTGAAAAAAAATATATATTAGGTATGCTCCTTGTGCCTATTTACTAACATAGGCACCAACAAATGAGCATGACAATCCATTAAGTATTTAAGTTAATTTCAAAATTTCACTAATGTTTAGTGAAAATTTCTACAACAAAGGGTGCAATTCAGGAGAAGAAAGCTATCCTATTTGAATGCACAGGGATTCTTTTTATTGTAGTGCAATTATATTACATTTTAAGCCCTTTGAAATATCACTGTTACATCAAGAAAACTTTATGGAAATACTAATAAATTATTCTACTCATCCTAAACAAAATAATTCTTAAAAATTCATACCAGGAAACTTTATACCACCAAGTACAGCTCAGCATGAATTATATCTCGTTCATGTCACCTGTTATATGTTTAAGTCCCCAGCTAAAAGACTGGTTGGATCCTCAACAGATCTACAATTACATGCCATAGAGGCCAAAGAGGCATACAAAAGCCAGGCAATATAATCTGCTAAAACAACTGAAATGTTCCTTACATCACACCAACACAGACATGCCTCATGGCAATGATGGGATAGGAAAGGCCTATGATCAGCGTTGAGTAGCCTTAATTAAGGTATTGAAATGAGAAACCACAGAAAACAAACTTCAGGCCTGCTGACTGAAGGGTTCAAACTTACTATCTCCTGAATGCAACTGGTGTGATCCAAACCTTACAGCCAACTCGCTTGGTCCCTACGAAATCTACACAAAAGATAGTGACCTCAGTGTCACTAAGACAAATTTCCACCAAAGTAAAAAAATTACATGGTGCTACAACCATGGCAGGCCTTTGCCTACCAAGCGACTGCCATTCAGGCTGAGGCCAGCAGCATTCAAAGTGATGCATATTTAGCCAACATACTTTGCATTTCACACCAGAACCCCTATCCACACTTTAGATAGCTTATAAATTGTTTTCATGTCGACCAAGTGGATCTCGGACCAGATCTCAGATTCTAGTAAAAACTACCTAAATGGCTGGGAATCAAACCTAAAAGATCGATGTAACAGGAAGGCTCTCTCAACCATAACTGAAAAACCGAATGTCTAATTTTAATACTGACTGTAAGAAGTAGAAGGTAACGAAATCCTCCCCACCACCCGAAGGTGTCATAAGTACCAATAATGTTTGGATACACAGAGGGTAGAGCATTTATTACATAGGAATATATATTAGAAACCAATCACCATCAGTGTGCTGGGAAGAGAATGGTCAAGTCAGGTAAAAATGTTAGGGAGAATGGCATGACATCAATATTCCAAAGTCAGCAATTACCCACATTTTTTGTAACAATAAATGACCTCCAGGATTGATCAATGCTGCCTTGATGGTTATTAGCCCTTTTGCTCTCAGGCTATTTTCACCAGTCAAGCCCAAAACACTCAGGCCATTTTTCATGATTATGCATGTTAAAATGTAAAAAAATGCCATATAAAGAAATCCCCAGTTACAAAATTGAAAAAAATCACAGTAGTACACTATTTAATATTGTTTTAGGAAAAAAATATCCCAAAATTGTTCATGGCATATTTTACTACAAAATAAATTTTAAAATTTGAAAATATATTACAAAAAATATGATGATGATGATGATGCTTGTTGTTTAAAGGGGCCTAACATCGAGGTCATCGGCCCCTAATGGTACGAAATGAAACGACAAAGTAAAAGTTCAAAATTATCCACTGACCAAAATAAAAAATGCCATGAAGAATGAATGAACGAATGAATGAATGAATGAACATGAATTTAAAACAATCAGTGGATCCGACTGAAAAAAACTATCATAGTTAATAGTATTACTGACCAAGGGACCACTTCCAAGGCAAATCGAGGATGCTTGGTGTCTAAATGGGTCCAAAATACAAGTCAAAGGCCCCTCAGAATGGTACTTATCGCTAGTAATGTACAACAATGGTATCTGTCCTGTTGCGGTACTAATCATTGGTAGCAGAGACTTGCGGTATTCCACACATTATTGTACTACTCAAAGCTTATGAAATTCGACATTAATACAGACCTATGTTTTTCTCACTCTGCGGCGCCATTCACAGGCAACGCAAACCTATGATGTTCATCACATAAGAGTACTAACCACAGGGACCTCTCCCTATCCCGTGGTGTTCCTCATATAGTGGGTACTAATCACAGGTAAGGCAGGTCCATGGTAGCTATCATCCCATGGTCCCGCTCATATGGTGGTACTAATCACAGGTACTGCAAAAGCCGACCGCGCGGTGCTCCTGTGTGCTACTAATCACAAACCTATTTCGTACCTAATATAGTGGTACTACGCACAAGTAAAAGCGACCCTTGGTGTTCTCCGCGTGGTGGTACTAATCACATGTAGTTGCACGGTTCGAATACAACCATCCCTTGGTCGCCCCTTTTAGTCGGCTCTCACGACAGGCAGGGGATACCGTGGGTGTATTATTCGTCTGCCTCCCCCACCCACAGGGGGTGTGTGTTTGGTCCGCGAGAGGTCTTTTATTTCCCTCAAGTCCGCCGGCAAGCCGGTTAGGACCCCCCTATCCGCCACCTGGGACGCGCCACGTGGGAGTATCACCTCTCCCCCTGCTACGCCTGCGTAGCAGGTTCGTGGTTACAAAAAATAAAAATCAGTTTTCAAATACTAAAAAAAAAAAGTAATATGTTCTTTAGTGATATTGTTGTTCAGTTATTCTGAAAATAAGAGCAATTAATTCTGTATAACATGATATAATTTTTTTTTTTTTTTTTGTATTCTTATTTACTCACGAGTTATAGCACCTGACGTAAAGAACTGTACACGTACCTTCCGGAGTCAGCATTTGTGTTTTGGAAAACATTCTCCTATCATCAGTACCTGTAAAATCCTAATCACTTCTTCTTTATCTACAGCTTTTCCCACACCTGTGGGGTCGCGGGTGCGAACTGTGTCGCACATGTGGATTTGGCTCGTATTTTATGGCCGGATGCCCTTGCTGACGCCAACCCTATATGGGGGAAGTAATCACTATCGCGTGTTACCATGGTAGTTTGTAGTGTAGTGTGTTGTCTGAATATGAAGAAGAAAGTGTTGGGACAAACACAAACACACAGGCCCCGGGTCAGAAGAATTAATCAATGGCGATTAAAATTCCCGACCTGGCCGCGAATCAAACCCGGGCCCTCTGAACCGAATACCTCAACGCTGATCATTCAGCCAATGAGTCGGACTGAAATACGAATCAATATCGGCTATAACATCACCGTCATCGTCTAAAGCATCTAAATAATCCAAAACATCGGAATTATTTAGTCTAGAACTTGGCCCAGCCATGTAAAAAAATTAGGCCTACTCGTGGCACGAAAATCTAGTAACACAAAATGTTAAACTAAAATTCACTTGAGAACACTGATAAATGTAGAATATAAACAAAATATAATTAACAATAATCTATTATTAAAATGGAAACAATAAAACGAAGGAAAACACGTATTTTGAAGCTTAAATGAGACTGTACTGGCAAGCAGCACACTTCAACTCATCATGCGGTGAACATACACGGTTTAATAACTTCATTTGTTCCAAACAGGTGAGCTTAGTGTCTCTATCTCTCGAGAAAAGTGTAGACTAAATCCAAAAGCTACTATTAATGTGTTTTCCGGACATCTGGGAGTCCATTAAGTTACTTATACAGCCATCCGAACACAAAGCCGATAGATCGGCACGCTGAGTGTTTTAAGCAATACCACTCGAGCCGATAAATCAGCTCGCTGAGCGTATAAGATTCAACAGCAGAATCCTACAGCATGTATTACCCTAAGTATTAGTGTGTGCCATATGATGAAGGGAAGATGCAATGAACACCTGTATATTTCTTAATATGTACCAAACATCAATTTATTTCAAACTTTCATACATTATATTTTTTAAATGCAATGAATTTAGAACAACTCTGAATGTTCATGAAATAAAAAGCAGTTTGTTGTAAGAATTTTGTAGGCAAACTATCGGACTATGGAAGGAGTAACATGAAACGATACCACTTGTTAGTTAAAAGACTGGTTTATTCAACATCACAAGCCATACTACATCTCTGTACACGTTCACTCTGCTAATAATCAGCTTACTACATCTTAACTTCTTGTAGAACTGCCATCCAACTGCTACACATTTCCAACTGGTACATCCTACGACTGACACACATTGATATAGGGACACAGCTGATCGACTCCAAAGAGTCAATACATTCTCAAAGAGTAAAAGCCTCTACCAAATAATATACAGTATGAAGGAACATTGAACCCCAATATTCCCCCCCTCAATGTTAAACTCATATTTACATTTTTTACATAACCTTGACATCTCAACAACTTAACATTTTACCAAACCAAGACATTTCATTCAATTGTTAAGAATTACATAGTTTACAGGCTTGGTTAACATATAAGCTAGTTGCTTGTCCGTTTCAGTACATTCCTCATGTACATGTTTCTTTTCCACTTGATGTTTTACAAAGCTATACTTAAATGTGTATGTGCTTCATTCACTTCTGATAAGGATTATCTACAACCTTTATTGTATCCTGATTGTCTTAAAATATTCTTATACACCCTGTATCAATATTTAAGTCTACCAACACTTTTCTCAAGAAAATTGCCTTTTCAGTTGCTTGACACAATGAGGTTAATTCTGCTTCTGCAGTGCTTAACGCCACAATACTTTGCTTCTTACATTTCCATTCTACCATGTTATTGAACATCTTAAATACACAACCTGAAGTTGACTTACGATCAAAGTCTCTAGCCAAGTCTGCATCTGCATAACCATTTAACACATCACAGCTATATGTTTTACATAATTTTAATTCTATGTCGAAAGTTCATTTTACATATCTAAGTACTCTTTTTAATGCTAACCATAGCTCAGCAGATGGCTTGTTGTGAAATCTACTAAGATAGGACATTGCAAAAGCTAAGTCAGGTCTTGAACCATTTGTTGTATACATAAGTGAACCACCATAGCTGTTCTTACTGATCCACACTCAGACATATTAAATCTGTGCAAGACACTTATCAAATAGCTTGTTTGATCAATATACAGACAGTTGTTAACTTTTTCAATGCACATACCTAGGTATTTCAGTTTATTGGATCCTAGATCATTAATCTTAAAATTCAGGCTTAAGAAGTTTTTCAGTTTGTTAATTTCTGCCAAATCATTACAAAAAATTACCAAATCATCCACAGAAACCAACACATACAATTTATCTTTGATGTATAAACAATAATCATTCTCTGACCTATGAAACACATACTCTTCCATTTTCTCCCTAAATTTTTCATACCAATATTTTGGTGATTTACAGAGTCATATAGTGACTTTTTGAATTTGAATACAGAACCAGACTGAACTTCCACACCTGGTGGGAGTTTCAGAAAGACATTTTTCCTTGATCCCTCCATACAAAAAAGCACTTTTTACATTCATTTGATGAATTTCCAAATAATTTTGAACTGAAACTGATAACAATATTCTTGAAGTGACTAATTTTGCAACAGGTGAATAAGTATCCTCATTTATGCTACTGTGTAAAAATCCACGTGCAACTAATCTTGCTTTGTACACCATTGAACTGCCTACTTCTTTCTTAGTACATTATATACCCACTTAGTACGCATGACCGTTTCCTCATTTGGTTTCTTTACTTCTACCCATGTATCATTTTCTTCAAGTAAATGTAGCTCTTCCTCAACAGCTCTTCCCCATTGTAATCTATCGCTACAAAACTTAACATCACTGTACCGCAAATATCTCCTGCGTATGACGAGCTACTTCGCCGCGTCGTGTATTGTCGTCTTAATTTATGTTTGTCAAGAACGCTAGCAGCAAATGACACGTCACGCTTCTTGAAGCTTATTTCTTTCTACTTTACAACTGTGCGGTGCTACTTGTCCACAGTATGCCAAATATGGCAGCATCTAGTTCAAAGCTTAAGTTCGAAACGCTCGAAGAAGAGAATACTCAACACTTAGAGAATGATTGTGACGATTTATATTCTCAGAAATCCAAAGATGAGTTGTTTGATACAGATGAAGGTGAGTCTAATAGAGAATGAGAATGAAGAACAAGGTGAACAACATGACAAATTGGATGAAGGCGAAGAGCTAGACATGTTCAAACCTTTCCCGACGTGTGGTGTTTCACGTCAGAAATTCGTATTTTCTGGTGATAGTGGTGTAAATGTGGACTTCGACGATGAATCCAATCTCTTGGAATATTTTGAACAGTTCATAGTTGACGATATGTTTCAACTTATTGCCGAACAGACCCATGTGTATGCTGAACAGTTTTAAAAGCCCTTCCGAACTTGAAACGACGGTCATGAGTGAGAGATTGGGTGGATACAAACCCAACTGAGATCAAAACTCTAATTGGACTTCTAATGCTGCAGGGGACAGTTCATAAGCCAGAAAACAGTATGTACTGTACTTCTGAAAACTGGAAAGTGTCGCAAACTCTTACTTTTCAAAAATAATCTCTGAGACAAATCACTGCAGTTCTAGTGAGGTAAAATACATAACTGACTATGAAGTCACTAGCTAGCACGATGTGTAATTCGTAAATATTCCTTTCTCTTATTTGTTTTAATTTTAGGTGCTAACATATGAATAAAACACTCAAACACTCGAATTCCAACCAGTTAAATGACCATGCAGTTAATGTAAAAATGGTTAAACATTTCTCTAACATTAAAATGAATTAATTAAAACTCCTTTATTTGACCTTTTGTATCAGAGATGAATGACATTACTGATATTACTAACTTTACTGCCTATCCTGCAGTGTAACAACAATCTGCTGAAAAAATACACAGGACAGGTTGCACCAAGCACATCAATAATACCCAGTTAAGAGGTTAAAAGCAATACTACAAAAGACTCTAAGGTTACATAAATTGGGATTTCTACCTTCTCATAGTTCACCAGGAGTTTTGTTACAAGAAACAGTTCGACTTTGATTTGTTAAATAAGTTAACCAATACATTACTTCTCCCCACATTTCCTTGAGTAACTCAGATTCAATCACCTTTTCTACTAAAGTTCTATTCATTCTTTCTGATAATGGATTAATTTCTGGATTGTATGAAACAGTATATTCTAGCTTTATACTCTTACTTTTGAAAAATATTTTCATATTGTTACTAATATATTCACCACCATTGTCTGCTCCAAGTTTTAACAAGTATTTGGTGACATGATTTGTGGCATAATTATAATATTCAACAAATTTGTCATATACCTCATGCTTATTTCTTGATAGATAGATCACAGTAAAATGGGTAAATCATCAGTAAATGTTACAAATAATATACAAATTAATATCCATCCAATGTTACAGGTGTAATTGGACCACACACATCAGTATGAACAAGCTCTAAGGGCTTACTTGACTTTTTTCTTTTACCACTAAATGGTTGTCTAGTCATCTTTCCAAGAATGCAATTCTCACAATTAAAATTTTCAAATGTAACATCTTGTAAGTTACTTAATCCATTAACTAAATCTTTCTAAAGTACTCATACTTTTATAATTCAAGTGACCTAACCTTCTACGCCATAACTCTAATTCTTCATTAGGTTTACAATTCTTCATAGAATTACCATAGCTAGCATTAGATTTTTCAACTTTCATCTTAACTGTGTACAGTGAACCATCTTTCTGTCCTGAAAGTATTAATCTATTATTCAAGAAAGCTTTGATACTACTACTATGAAATATCCCTTTGCAGCCAACCTGCTCCAACTTTGACAATGACAATAGACTTTTCCCTGAGTTCTGATGCATAATACACATTTTAATAGTACAAAAAAAATGTTCCATTTGCATACATATTAGCATTAATAATCCCTATACCAATTGCCTCAAACTCTATGCAATTTTTGGCTACACATAACTTCTTTGGAAGTCTTAATTTCACATAGGTATGAAAAAAAACTAATTTAGACACAAAATGATCAGAACAACCTGAATCCAAACACCAAAGA
The DNA here is from genome assembly GCF_040414725.1 of Anabrus simplex. Classification (NCBI taxonomy): domain Eukaryota; kingdom Metazoa; phylum Arthropoda; class Insecta; order Orthoptera; family Tettigoniidae; genus Anabrus; species Anabrus simplex. The sequence continues at coordinate 15,756,009 of NC_090267.1, forward strand.
AGATCATTCTACATTACACACAATTTTATTAGTTACATGAATTTAAATTTTGCCCTGACTTACTTTCACTTTGAACTTCATTTTCATGTTCTGCATAAAATGACACTTTGCCATTTTCTTCAGTGTTGAACTTATTTCCCCTGCTGTCCATTTTCCATGAAGTATTTCCACATTTTGCGGAAACTGGAGTACGAGCATGTGTTTGACCACGTCCTCTTGACCTTGAAGATCCTCTTCCTCTGTCTGGAGTGAACTTTCCTTTCCTCTTCCTCTGTAGAAGCTTCTAGATGAAGAATTGGAATGTTCTTTACACTGATATTGTTTATGACCTGGTTTACTACAATGAAAGCAGAGAAAAACACGATCACTTCTGGTAACAGAATTTTGACATTTCTTCTGTTTTTCTTCTTCTCCTAACAGATGATTTTTCACAAAGTTTGGTTGAGTTACAAGAGCTGTCACCACTGAATCATAACTATGAGGCATTGAAACTAACAGATAATTTCTTTTGTCATCCTCAGATAACTCACTATTATCGTCCTTCAATTGTGAGAAATAGTCCTCCAATTTCATAATATGTTCTGCTAATGAACTATAAACATCATATGTAGTTTCATTCAACATTCTCCTCAAATATAAATGACTTGTTGCCCATTTACTATTAAAATTATCTTTTAAACTCCTGAACATTGCATTAGCTGAATTATGCTCTTTCAGAAAATTGAGATGACTATCACTTACACCAGCAATGGGTAACGCCTGGGCTTTTGCTTCCTTATTGGCATTTTTGGTTTTTGCAGCAAAATCAGCAACTTTGATAGCTTCTAACTCTTGAGCTTGATGTAATACACTTTTCATTCTAAATGACCAGTTCCCAAAATCTGCTGAATATGATACATTTCATTAATCGCCATTGTCTCCAGTTAGCCTTCACTATTTATGCAAACACACTGGAAAAAAAAAAAATCACTGAAACTTTCTGGAACCTTGTAAGCTCTGTAGCTTTGTCGATCTTCCAGAAACTTCTGGAACACACGGGGCAGACTGTCGATCTGGATCACTGGGCCCATAACCTTGTATGTGAACTAACAATCAAGCTATGCGAAGAGTAACATAACCATAATATTTGTTAGGTAAAAGACAGGTTTATTCAACTTCACAAGCCATACTGCATCTCTGTACACGTTCACTCTGCTAGTACTTGCTTACTACATCTTAACTTCTTGTAGAACTGCCATCCAACTGCTACACGTTTCCAACTGGTACATTCTACGACTAACATTGATATAGAGACACAGCTGATTGACTCCAAAAAGTCTATACATTCGTACAGAGTAAAAGCTTCTACCAAAGAATACACACTATGAGAGAACATTGAACCCCAACAAATTCAACTCCAATACTATCACTAATGTCTTAAATATAACTTTGATACTGGTATAAGTTCGACACAGGAACATTACAAGAAATAACAGATCTAGAGCTGCTGAACAGGAGTGTGTTCGTACGTCAGATTCTATTTTGACACAGTACTATAATAAGAAATAACAAACCTATAGATGTTGAACAGGAGTTCACTTGAATGTTGGATATGTTTAGATATCACTCTCTTTAGTAGTTCTTGCATCTTGGAACTCTTAAAGCTACAAATTCATTCTGAGAGCAGTGTGTATTGACTCACTGGCATACCTTGCTGCCTGCCATGCAGCCGGGCAGTGACCATTCATAGACAGACGCCTTGCAGGCAGTCTACTGAGAAGTAATTCAAGCCTTCTGTCCATAGATGGCAATGACATAGAGTATACCAACTGAAAGCTGAGAATCTGCTATCTCTCTTGAAGTTGGAATGAACAACATAGAGTGCATCATGTAACAGGCCATCGTTCTCTAAGTAAGGTGATTACCCACTTGATAATCAGCAGAAATGATGCATCGTATTACAAGGAATGAAATCGAATGTATATTATGGGATATTCGAAATGAATTGGGCAGTGATATAGTTTTGGAAAATTATGCAATTTTATTTATTAGCAGTGAAAGTTATAGCAGCATAACAAAAAAATTTCACGTGACAGTGATTGTGTGTTTGAAGGTGACGATGATAATGAAGTCCATCCTGCATACAAAAGGACAAAGAAAGACAGCTGTGAATGGAATAAAATAGGTGATAAGGCATTGAAATATGGTTTTATATGAAAATTTTTAATAAATCCCATCATAAACAGGACTATCCATCTGAATCCCTCCCCTATAGAGATTTCTCAACATGTGGTTCACAACTCTTTATGGGATTAGGTAGCTACTGAAAGAAACAGTTTTGCCAATCAGTTATTCACAGAAAAAAATCCCAGCTCACCCTGTACGAGTTCACTGGGCACATTTCACAAAGCTTATAACCCCAAACGATTCTGTAACTGTGTTGAAAGCAAGACCAGCAATAAAAGTACAATGAGATATGAGTGTGAAAAGTATTTGTTGGGTTTGCATTTCCTAGAGTGATTTAGGGTATTTCACACCATTAAGAGCTTTCAAATTGTTCTCTTGGATGCTGCACTTCATCACATCAAACAATGGTATGATTAAAATTCAGTATGTTGCAGAATACAAGTATAAATCTTACGCATGAAAAAATGGTATACATGCGTGTGCTCAGTACATTACACACAGTATGTCAGTAGGTTAATTGCAGAATTTTAGCTTTTAGCAACTCTTGAGCAATATCACATCTATCAAGTAGCAGTTTACAGACTTTGGAAGAGATTATTACTGGGAAGTCACAGTTAATCATTGAACATCCCTCTAACAACAGATGAGATTTTCAAAGACACTGAGGTACCAGAATATTGCAATACAAGAATTCACTTACATGCCTGTATAACTACCCACATGTCCTGGGATATTTCACCTTCTTCAAATAACACTAGAATGAATCACAATCACACTTGCCAATATGAAATTACCATGACATTGTTTAACCCTCTGGGCTACTCAACAGACATTTTGCTGTCATGATGAGGAGCCACTTACTGAATGTAGTAACAGACAGAGCAAAAAAGACAATTAAGAAGTCTCACTTCTTCTCAAAAACTTTTCACTGAATTTTGGTCTTCATCAGGGTTTTGCTTTCAGATGTGTTTGACTAACAGTAGCCTGTCAAATTTATTCAACTACTAAAGGTTAAACTCTAATTACTATACATTTATCTGAAATGATACTTACAACTGAAGTATGTACTGTTCCATCAAACCAGACTGGTTCCTCTTTGACCACTACTTCCAGATCCATTTCACACAGCAGGTGAAGTAGTTCAAAGGTGCTGAGGTTCTAAATTGCTTCCAATGACCCTGCACTGAAACATGAACCAAAAATATATAATTTTATTATTAGAGCCATTGCCTAGGTTACAGTCCATTGACTAGGTAACAAGCTTGTAGGTCTACATGGCTGCTGATATTGTGGTTTTCAAGTTTTAAATGACTGTCAACATCTATCATACTCATATGATCTTCTGTTTTAAAAAACTGTCGATATCACGATTGTAGGCATAGGACACACAGGTTCACATTGAATTAAAAAGAGAGGGACATGACTTTTATTAAAAAATCTGTAACATCCTACCTCTATACTTCCCTTCAAAACTTCAGATGGGTTTTGTCAATCTTTTACTTTTAACCCTTTCACACTCAGCGTGCCGATCTCTCCGTGCGAGAGGTTATGGCGAAAACGCTCATCGGCTCTGTCCTATTTAGCGATTTTGGTCATTTGCGTGGCTGTTAAATCATAACAGTTGATCGTGACGGTACCTTAAAGCATTGAATTTGCGTTTTACTCTACAGGTATATCCACCAGCCCTGCAAAAAAAAATTATTTTCGACAAATGAAATCTGCTGACCGTGAATGTTTATGTTGTGGTTATTTGAAGTTGTTATTGCATGGATCTGTTTTAGTTAGCTTATGAATACAACAATTTCATCTTGCTATGAGTTTAGTGTAGAGTTTATTTCATTTTTTGGTATATCGTATGTTCGCTGTACTTCGCAAACTATAATTTTAGTCCTGTTCATAACTCCGTTGTTGCACGTACTTGCGTCATCTTTTTGTCGTAATGGCTAGGCCATATTCAAGGCCGAATGAGGCTGATATCCTTGAATTTTCAGATGATTTAGACAGTAATAATAACCCTCTTTTGCCGAAAGGTATTTCCATTATGTGGGAAATGACACAGTCACAGCTGTTCACCGTACATCAGACCGCGAGGACCTGAGATCGATGACCGTTTCACGTACAGTGAATAACATTGTGCCATGCTTCATGAGTTAATTGCAGCACACACATCATATTGGTATCAAATTATTCAGAATTAAATGTTCTTTCTTTCACGCCTATGAGTAAAGAAGGAAGGCGCAATAATGTCTGATTTTTCTGTCATTAAAAACCATAATTTTTAAAAAAATTTATTTTCAAAACTTAATAATTTTTTTGGCTTTACCAATAACAATACGTCCTAGATATATTCATTTCTGAAATGCTCATAGTTTTGTGTATTAGTGTGATTTATTTTATTTTAATGTGTGTTACAATGTTTACGTGTTGATTTCTTGTAATTTGGGTTGGAAAATCACAGAAATTAGTTCGAGTGTCTTCGAGCAAACCCCTGAATATAGGCTGAGTGCCAAATGGTTAAGATCAATTTTTTTTAATTTTTCTCCTCTCATCAAGCCAATTCACTGTCTCTTTATTTGTGACTTGTTCTACCAATCTGAATTTCAACAACTTTCAATAACACAATATTTCAAAACTTCTATTCTCCTTTTTCTCAATACCATTATTATCCATGTTCCCTTTCCATACAGTGCCATAGGTGTTACTCAATGTAGAAAAAAAAAAAGTTTTAAATCTCGTGAAGTCGAGATAGAAATGTATAAAGTGCAAATAGCTGGTTTGTTAATCCCACATTTGTGCCAGTGCTGAGAGAGTTATGAAGACAATAAGCTAATACAATTAATTCTGAATCATTCAGATTCTGTCGCTACATACTGCAGCATCATTGAGAAGATCGGCTATGTTCCATTGTTCTATAAATATGTATCTTGCGTTTGACAGACTGAACAAATTTAAAGGTTATTTTAGCTAAGTCAACACTGATTTTTTACAATTTGCTTTACATTGCATCAACACAGATAAGTCTTATGGCAACAATGGGATAGGATAGGCCTAGGAGTGGGACAAAATTGGCCAGCATTTGCCTGGTGTGAAAATGGGAAACCACAGAGAACCATCTTCTGGGCTGCCAACAATGGGGTTTGAACCCACTATCTCTGGGATGGAAGCTGGGTTACTGTCTCAGATTTTATAGATTTTCACTTTACGGTCAGGCACACCTTACTCTCATAGTTTTAACTTGATACAATTTAACATATAACAATTGTCATTGTATGTACTGTCATGTGTTTTATATTTTAACTTGTCATAATTTAACATTTGTCTTTGTATGTACTTTCATGTGTTTTATATTGTTTTTTGATAAGTTGTGATTTGCTCAATTGATTCACTGACTGATGATGACATGCAATGAGCATCGAAACTAGTACCAATCTTCTTTAAACAACATGTGATACATACAGTTTACAGAAATCAGTCAAATAGGACATTAATTTATGGTACTTGCGGTTCTTTTAAAAAAGGAAATATATAGTCAAATATATTTGCAGTGAAGTTTGTTTTTTTACCATTATTGCACTGTTTTTGACTAGGGTAGTAACCCGCCACACATAAATACACACAAAGTCAGAATGTTAAACAGCAACTCCTGATCTCATAAACAATGATGGGGAGGATGTCCAACCTCATCAATCTACGTTTCGGACTATTTCCGTTTTCAAAAATGTAATTTGTCCTCTACTGTGATTCTGCAAATTTTGGTGGCTAAAATAAAGGTGGATAAGCTACAAGGTCTCCCTTTCTATATGAGGAATGTGCCATGGCTATGAAACTCGTAATTTGGGTTTCATGTACATTTTAGGCATTTCTGAAAGATATGTTGATAGCAATTCAGCATACAACAGTAACATTTTAAAATGCTAATTACCTCCCAATGCCATCTGTCTCAAGGGTAATGGACTATAAATCCATAAAGCCTATACGTATGGCTTTTGAATTCTTACCTGTCAAGTGGTAAAGCTACAGAGAATATGGACTTCAAGATCCGGTGGTTCAAATCGACCTGTCACCAGGAATTTATAAAAGGTAAGTTAAATTAGTGTAAAATGCAAATATATATGATGTAAATAAATGTGAGGAAAGATAAGAAGAGAGAGGTGGAGTGAAGGTGGCAGAAGGAGAGTGGAGAGATTTGAGAAAAGTGAATAGGTAAAACTATAATTCATTTTAGTTTCTCCACATCTGAAACCCCTACTACCCAGACAGGTCCCTCAAGTATGGCATCATAGATGTGGCGGTGCATTCTGGCCTTGTTTGGGTACCACTCAAAGGTAACACAGACCCATGGTGTTCCTCACATAATGGTACTAATATCAGGCCACATATACTCATGGTGTTCCTCACATAATGATACTAATCACAGGTTATGTATACTCATGGTGATCCTCACATAATGATACTAATCATATGCAAAGCACACCCATGGTATTCCTCATATAGAGGTACTACTCATAGGTAACGCAGACCCATTCTCAATACAGAGGGACCAACACATTCCAGTGCAGTGCACTGCACATTCTCCTGCAAGGACACTAGCCTGTACAGCCGAGCACCTGCTCTCCCGCCTAGGAGGAATGCACAAGATTGTACTAATCACAGGCAAATCCCAGACCTGTGGTGTTTCTCGAATAATGGTACTTCTCCTAAGTAACGTAGACCCATGGTGTTCCTCACATGATAGTATGAATTGCAAGTAACATGGACCCATGATGGTTCTCACATAATAGTACTACTCACAAGTAGTCTCATGGTTCTAATTCCATCATCCCTTGGTGTCCGGCTCCATGGCTAAATGGTTAGCATGCTGGCTTTTGGTCACAGGGGTCCTGGGTTCGATTCTCAGCAGGGTCAAGAATTTTAACCATCATTGGTTAATTTCACTGGCACAGGTACTGGGTGTAAGTGTCGTCCTCGTCATCATTTCATACTCATCATGATGCGCAGGTCACCTAAGGGCGTCAAATCAAAAGACCTGCACCTCGCCAGCCGAACATGTCCTCAGACACCCGTGGCACTAACAGCCATATGCCATTTCATTTCATCCCTTGGTTGCCCCTTTTAGTCACTTCTTATAACAGGTAGGGGATACCGTGGGTGTATTTTTAGTCTATGTCTCCCACCCACAGGGGGCAAACAGTACAACTCTAAAGATTTCAAACCTGAAACATTACCACTAAAATGTTTTGTAGCCTACAAAGTTAAAAGCAAACCAATATTCAGTGAATCCCTCTTAAATTGCACATAATTGAGTTAAATAACTTGCCAATACAATAATTAAAATCATACACTAAACCTTATTTCTTTATAAAATTATCATCCTCAATTCCTCAACTCATTAGCACTTCAGAAAAATTCACCATACCATTAAATTTAGATATCCAATACATAAGCATCAAATCAGCCACCTGGTGGTAAATGATGTCAGCAACACAAACACAGAGGGCATATGCAATACTCTAAATGAACTACACATTAATGTAACTGAAAATATAAGAACAAGTCTTCCTGAAGATGAGCAAGTTCATGGCAGCACAACAGCTGAAACTCAAACTAATAGTATTTTCATGTCTCCAACTGATGAATGTGAAGTGTTGAAAAACATCACTTCTCTAAAAAATAAAAATAATTTAACAGTGGATAAAATAACAAATGTCATGTTAGAAACCTGTGTCGAAAGTTTAGTGCCATATATTGTAGAAATTATTAACCATTACTGAAATGTGCCAGAATTGTATCTATCTTTAAATCAGGAGATAATACAGATCCATCCAATTACAGGCCAATTAATATATGGTTATGGAACACATTCACGCTATCTCCAGTTCACTTGTAGGTGCCGTGATATCTTACTACAGTACGTATGTTCATTAGGGTACAAGGAAGGAGTAGAAGTGTGAAAATACTAGGTCTTTGTACTATTACCTGCCATATAGAACACTGAAAAGGACACTATACAGGACTGGAAGAGCACATGGCGATCATGTTTACTTGGTGCCCGAGGGGTGATGACATCATACCTGACCTCACAGAGTATGAGAGAGAGACAGGGAATTAATATCCAAAAACTAAGTCTGAATTTTCGCTACTGCGCATGTGCGCCGGATTGAATTATTTAACATTTCACTGTGGACAAGAAAAATTGTCATGACGACATAATTATGATGTCACACCACCTCCTGTATCTCTATATATGGCACATGCGGTACACATGCGAGAATGTGATGTAAGCAAGAGACACCAACCCTTCCTCATGGCAGGAAGGGGGCATAACACCCGCGGTCCTTATGAGCTTGGGTTCATCTAAATATACACATATGCGTTGCTCATAATGGATTATCGAAACAAATGCATAACCATCGTGAATAAAAATTGTGCAATTTGTAAGTACAAATGTAATTCTCTGATTTACTTTCGTTGTCAATAAACAAGTATTGGCATTAGGGTTTGAAGGCAGCCGCAAAGTAGTTACGTTCGTTAGGTTGGTACTTCTCATGCACATGTGTAGATCGACGATGGCAGAGGGGTTACCTGCAGCAATTACCATGTGATAGTTTTGCCATTACTGTCAATTCAAATTATCGTATTTACTTAATTAATGGCTTGTATATGCGCATTGTGCGGTATTATCTAGTTAACTAATTACGGAATGATTCATACATTCACGGTGGTTTTATGTGCACTTTACGTGAATAATTGCATATCACAGTGAGATGAACTTAACCTCGAGTGCTTTCAACTTGATGATGGCTGGCTTTTTGGACGAAGCCGGCAGTACGTGCAATGGATACCTAAATAACCTTCTGTGAGTACCATTTGAACACACTACTTCCTATTCTTGCTACTGTGTGAACTTGCAATGTAATGAAGCCTCCGTTTTCTGTGTGGGTAATAACACTTTTTTGGGTGGGTTGGTGGATCCCTGGCAACCATAAAGGAAGGATTTCTCCTCATCTCTGCGTCACGTATAATTTCATATCGTTCGTACATGCGTTTCTGATTCCTAAACATGCCCCCGCGTTCGTAAATTGTGAACCGTAAAGTGCCATCGAAAGATCGGACGGTCAAGCGGTTTCGAAGCGATCTCTGATGTTTTCTTCCTTCGTTATTAAATTCCAGTATTTTAATGGTTCATTGTGATTTATATGGTGAGTTTATATCATCAGTATGCATTATGTGATGTGAAGTGCTCATTTTCTGCTGTAACCCATGGGATGCTCAGTTGGCGTTTGTATGTACATTTAAATGTCAGACGTTGGCTCGTGACGACATAATTTCATCATGGCTGACCTTCCACACGTTGAGGGATGAACTATGATATCATAAACATGGCTACCCTGGTATGAGAGTCGTATCGCACATATTGGCATTTAATAATTATTTACAAACTGCAAAAAAAAAAATCATAATTTTTGCATCTAAATTCCTTTTCTGGACATCGTAGAACCTTTAGGTTAAAAAATTTCTGAGACGAAAACTGGGGATAGCATGAATGTGTACCGGACCCTAGTACTGTATATTATCTGCCACTGGAAAACTCACAGAATTGGTAGTAAAAATTACATTGGTAAATTTTCTGTGTAAAACTAATTACTTTTCCAGTAATCAATATGGGTTTCTCCCAAATAGAGGAACTGATAATGCCGTATTTGATGCAGCAATAGATGTTCAAAAGACCTGAAATGAAAATAAATTAGCAGCAGGGCTACTCATAGATCTTAAAAAAGCATTTGACCCAGCTGACCACAAAATACTTCTGAACAAGTTAGCAGGAATTAGGGGTTTAGCACACAAATGGTTCCAAAATTATTTATCAAACTGAACACAATATGTGATGATTAATGATACTAAAAGTTCTAAGCAACAAACAAAAATGGGAGTACTGCATGGCTCGGTACTAGGTCCTATTCTTTTTTTAATTTATATTAATGACATACAATCTTTAACACTAAAGGGAAAATGTAAATTATTTGCTGATCATATCTAATAACTTATAAAGAAATAAGTGAAACACAAATTATGGAAGATATAAATTGTGACTTGAACAAGTTATCTGACTGGGCTTTCTCTCAAAAAATGATCATAAATGTGACTAAAACAAAATACTTAATCTTTCATAAAATAGCCCATAAGATCACTTTTTTGCTAGTTGCCTTACGTCGCACTGACACAGAAAGGTCTTATGGCGACGATGGGACGGGAAAGGCCTAGGAATAGGAAGGAAGTGGCCTCAATTAAGGTACATTTGCCTGGTGTGAAAATGGGAAACCACGGAAAACCATCTTCAGGGCTGCCGACAGTGGGGTTCAAACCCACTATCTCCTGGATGCGAGCTCACAGCTGCATGCTCCTAGCCGCATGGCCAACTCGCCCGGTCCATAAGATCACAGCATCTAACACTGTTACCCCAAAGGACCAAGTAATAGAGGGAGTCAACTCAGCTAATTATCTTGGTATAATATTAGACTCAACACTTTCCTGGAAAAGCCACATTGATTATGTAATCAGCAAAATTACCCCTTTGATAGGAATAATGCACAGATTAGGATACAGTAATTTCTCTCATCAACAACTGAAGTGTATATATTATGGAATGATCCACCCACATCTAACATACATAATCTTCATTGAGGGAAGATGTAGGAAAGATTACTGTATGTTAATAATTTGGAAATAGTACAAAAAAGAGCCATCAAAATCATGTATGGATTTTCACTTTCTCAAACGGTCACATGAAGTTTTTTCAGAGACAAATATTCTGCCATTCCGAAAACAAATTGCATTTTCATCATAGTCCTTATGTATAATCTAGACAGGAAATTAACCCACTCTACTGTCAACTTCTCCCATTTTAGTGGAATTCATAGATATGAAACTAGAGGATCATTAATGATATATCCCTCTCACTCTAATTCAGTAACATATGGAGTAAAAGACATAGAATCATCAATGTTTAGGGAATATAATGTGTTGCCTCCTGTTATAAAGAACTCTAAATTGGTTATATGATTTAAGAAAAAATTGAAGGAATATTACTCTCATACAGACTTCTTAATATAATCTCTATATAACTTACTTTAATTAATACAATAAATATTGTCCATATTTAATATCTTACAGCCATGCAATATCTGAATATACTTCTGATAAACTATGAAGCTAACATGTTAAAAAACTTTGTCTTAGTTTTCCAAAAATGTACTTGTCACTCTACTGAAAAAGCTATTGTATAAGAAAATAATTATTGTGTCACCTTAAGAAAAGTATGTACTGTACTGTCCCTATCACGAGCCAGAGAGGCTCTTGCCACCAATAAATAAATGAATAAACAATGAACACAAAAGATATAAAATTTCAGAAAGAAGACTGGTTGTATGGGTATACATTTTTATAAATGAATCAATCACTACTGATCTGCATTTAGGGCAGTCGTCCCTGGTGGCGGATTCCCTATTTGTTATTTTCCTAGCTTTTTCTTAAATGATTGCACTGAAATTGGAAATTTATTGAATATCTCCCTTGCTAAGTTTTTCCAATCCCTAACTCCCCTTCTTATAACCGAATATTTGTCCCAAATTTTCTTCTTGAATTCCAACTTTCCTTCATAATGTGATCTTTCCTACTTTTGAAAGCACCACTCAAACTTATTCCACACCATCTCTCCAGTAACAGCTCAGTCGAGCAGCTCGTCTCCTTCCTTCCAAGTCTTTCCAGCCCAAACTTTGCAACAGTTTTGTAACACTACTGTTTTGTTGGAAATCACTCAGAACAAATTAAGCTGCTTTTCTTCAGATTTTTTCCAGTTCTTGAATCAAGTAATCCTAGTGAGGGTCCCATACATTGGAACCATACTCCAGTTGAGGTCTTACCAGAGACTTATATTCCCCCTCTTTTAGATCCTTACTACTACCCCAAAATACCCTCATAACGATGTGATCAATAGCTGATACCTCACAGCCCGATACTCACTACATTCAGCTGTGCACAGAACAACTCTCGTTTGTTTACACGCTCGCGGCCTTCTCGGGAAGGACGTTGTCAAGCGGTGCTCAATGCTGCCAATCTCTCTACTTAGGAACTAATAAGTGAGGGGTGCTTTGATGGTGATTATTGTTACATCTTTGGTCTGGACTGGTTCTTGCCGTCTGGATGGTGAGGATAGGACCTGGACAAGACTAGTGATATACGGACAAGCAAAGGGGGGTGTGGGGGCGTAAGCTCCCAGGTTAGAAGCTACGAAGTGGCCTTAGGTCTCTACTTTCGTGTGGAAACACGATTGGTCTGGACTGGTTTTTGCCATGCAGACGGTTAGGATAGTGTCTGGACAAGACCTGCGATATAGGGACAGGGAAAGGGGCGCTTTTATTGTGCTGGGGTTCGTAACGCAATCTAATTATCAGCATTGATGGCAAATGATGTCACATTCTGTTCACATTGACCAATAGGAATGCAAGTAGCTACTTCAGCCCTGGACGATGGTGGGTACTGCTCTTTATTACGTTATAAAAGTAAATGAACTTCTCAGGGCGGGGTGGGTTCCTGGACATCGCAATGAACACATCCCTCCTCTAAAAGGAATTCCAGGTAAGATTTGCATTATTTTCACCTCCTTATAATGTTATAAACTTTGGGCTGCGGACTGTCAACATACATCTAGATATGTACCCTTTATGTGATTATTCCAATGAAGATCTTTCCTTATATTAATACCTGGGTACTTACAATGATCCCAAAAAGGAACTTTCACCCAACAATACAGTAATTAAAACTGAGAGGACTTTTCCTATTTGTGAAACCCACAAAATGACTTTTAACCCTGTTTATCATCAGACCATTGCTTACTCTCCATCTCACAACGTTAACGATTCCATTTTGAAGTTTCTCACAATCTTGTAACTTATTTATTAGGCTAGTCTATACAGAATAACTTCATCCACAAAAAGTCTTAACTCTGATTCCACTTCTTTACTCATACCATTTAAATATATAGGGAAACATAGGAGGTCCAATAATACTGCCTTTAGGAATTCCCCTCTTAATTATTACAGTGTCCGATAAAGCTTGGCCTACTCTAAATCTCTGACTTAAACGTAACAAAATAGCGTTAGCACAAAATACCTGGATTTTGGAAACAGTTTTGTCTGATTGCTGATTAACAAAGATTTCTTACTATGTTCTATATGAAGTTCACAATAATTAGGATCGAGAAGATCCGCAGCAGTCAATATGTTACTTGTGTACACAGTACAAAATGATAGAAATCATAATTCCTTAAAGTTAACGAAATAAACTGTACAAAGTATCGCCATACGCATTACACAAAACAACAGTTGTACATCTACATTAACTAACAACATACCTAACACTTCGAAACCAAACAGGATATTGTGATGTACTGAATATTATCCGCGCACCTTTTCTGGATACATTTACACCCTTGTCTTGTCTTGATGGGATAGTGTTAGAGGTGGGGACGGAGCGAGTAGAACTGGAGAGTAACTCGGTTCTTCACGTTTTCGTGACGTCACAGCGGAGCACCGATTCAACTCGAATACTCCGTATAGCGCTGCTAGTGATGGGAAGTGATTTGCAAACCTGCTACTAAATCACTGCTAGTGTGAAATCACAGTTTAACCTGCTAGCGGGTCAGACACTTGAGTCTAGGGCAGGGATGGCGAACCTTTTCCAACTACTGTGCCATTTTATGTCTGTATTATTATTCTCAACTGTCTACTGTGCCACTTGTTATTTTCGTTTGTAATGGCTACAACCCCCGCCTCCACTCACCACCGCCCCCACAGACCACTCCCTAATTCCAAATTATGTTTCATAATATGTTATTAAATATATATTTTAAAATACCTAATACATGTGATTGCATGTTTTGTGGTCGTATTTTTCCAATACCGCAAAAATACTTCGTAGCTACGTCATTTATGTTCGTTTCATAACTTGTCTTCATAACATTCATAGTAGAAAATAGCTGCTTGCAGGCGTAAGATGACCCAAACAAAGTAAGTAGCGCCGAAAACTTTTGTGGGAAGATGTTCCACTGATCAAGTATTAAGTTCTCCGGCTTCTGGAGAGAGTATTCATCATGAACAGCACACTAGATTTTCACTAATGTTTCATCAAGTTGTACGAAATTTTCACCCATAAATGCTTTCTTAAAATTCAGTCAACTCCATTTCTAAACTACCAATGTCTAACCACTCAAAAAAGAGACTCATTTGTGCAATATGAGGTTTTGAAACAAAGTGCGATAGTTTCTCCAAATTTCGAAATTGGGATAATTTCTTTGCAGCTATTTGTCTTACAAAATTCAAAACAATAAACAGTTACTCACTAAGAATGATTGCGCGATGCTGGCAACCACACACAAGCCAAACTTCACTAATTCACTGATGTGGGTAAGCGAATGGCTCGTCGGCCGCATCTGACATTTATTTCTTTTGACTTCCTCACCTATTAGTGTTGCAGTGTTGGGATAATGCACGTCCGAATGGAACTAGAATTTAGATTTTCAGTATGTATTTCTTAAACCTGAAACACTATGACTATACGATGCATATGATACCTATAGTCTACAGTACAAAACGTACATACAAATTTTAATGTGCGCATGTGGTGTGCCACCGAAATCGTGTTCGCGTGTCACCTAATGACACGCGTGGCATAGGTTCGCCATCACTGGTCTAGGGAATGTCGAGGAGCAGCCAATAATCGGCTATGTCCGGGCCTGCTCGAGCCATCTCGGCGTTTAGTACCGCCTACCTAGCTATTGCGCGCCACGTGTGGGGCAAGGAGAAGAAGAAGAAGAAGCTCTGTTTTGTTTGTTGTTGAAGTGCAGCCATAAAGCATTTCCGCAAGGTGCAGCCGTTGCAGCTTTTCGCGAAGCCAGTATTGCTTGGTTTGTGATAGTTTACTGTACGAGTCATTACGCCGAGTTATTTTAAATCGTGCTACTGTGAAGTACAGACTGTAAAAGACAAAAAAGCCCCATAAGAAAACTTCTTCGTCCTTGTCAAGGCCTACCGAGAGTGAACAGCAGGCAATTGCTGCAAATTTGTTACTCCAGTAAGAAAAATGTCTTATAGGCCCTCCGTCAGTAGAATAAACTCTTTCTTCCGCTTTCCTCGAGACAAATCAGTGTAAGTAAATTCCAATATTGTGAAATATTAGTGGCGGTGCAGAGATTGCACTCAAAGGTTTGACTTTAATTTGGCTTTTTTTATGTTTTAGGTGTGATCAATGGGTTGTCAAATTGAGGAGAAATGATCTTGAGGACATCAAGAAAAGGGACCTACCTACATACATACAAGATATGTTGAGATCACTTCCAATCCACAGATTTTAGGAATCCTCGGCACTTTAGTCAGGGGTAAGTCATGAATCAATCACTCAGTCTCTTAATCTGCATTTAGGGCAGTCGGCCAGGTGGAACATTCCCTATTGGTTTTTTTTTTTCCTAGCCTTTTCTTAAATGATTGCAAAGAAATTGGAAATTTCTTGAACATCTCCCTTGGTAAGTTATTCCAATCACTAACTCCCCTTCCTATAAATGAATATTTGCCCCAATTTGTCCTCTTGAATTCCAGCTTTATCTTCATATTGTGATCTTTCCTACTTTTAAAGACACCAGTCAAACTTATTCGTCTACTAATGTCATGCCATGCTATCTCTCCACTGACAGCTCGGAACATAACTGAGATTCAGTATGGACCCAACATGATTTTTATCACTTGTAACATACCACTTAGTCGAGCAGCTCGTCTCCTTTCTCCAAAATTTTCCCAGCCCAAACTTTGCATTATTTTTGTAACGCTACTCTTTTGTTGGAAATCACCCAGAACAAATCGAGGTGCTTTTCTTTGGATTTTTCCGGTTCTTGAGAATCAAGTTATCCTGGTGAGGGTCCCATACGCTGGATCCATACTCTAGTTTAGGTCTTACCAGAGACTTATATGCCCTCTCCTTTACATCCTTACTACAACCCCTAAATACCCTCATAACCATGTGCAGAGATCTGTACCCTTTAGTTACAATCATATTTATGTGTTTATCTCAATGAAGATCTTTCCTTATATTAACACCTAGATACTTACAATGATCCCCAAAAGGATCTTTCACCCTATCAACGCAGTAATTAAAGCTGAGAGGACTTTTCCTATTTGTGAAACTGACAGCCTGACTTTTAACCCCGTTTATCATCGTACCATTGCCTACTGTCCATCTTACAACATTATCGAGGTCATTTTGCAGTTGCTCACAATCTTGTAACTTATTGATTACTCTGTACAGAATAACATCATCAGCAAACAGCCTTATCTTTGATTCCACTTCTTTACACATATCATTTATATATATAAGAAAATATAAAGGTCCAATAATACTGCCCTGAGGAATTCCCCTCTTGATTTTTACAGGGTCAGAAAAAGCTTTGCCTACTCTAATTCTCTGAGTTCTATTTTCTAGAAATATAGCCACCCATTCTTGTTTTCTTCATGGGGCCTCTAAATATTAGTTCCTAATTAGTGTCGACCTCTAAGATCTTTTGCTACCATGTTTTTCCTTCATTCCCACCTAGATCAACCTGCTCCCTTCACAAAGCAGCAGGTTGTTCTTATTGGGTCTTCTTGGATTTGTCCTCTCACTTCACCTGGTAGTCCTAGAGTAGAGAGTCTGATTCTACCCAACGCCTCACATTCGAAAAGTATGTGTTCAGCTGATTCCTCTGCTTCATTGCATTTCCTACATATGTTGTCTCTTATTACTCCAATTCTATGTAGGTTTTTTTTTTTTTCAGATGGCAGTATCCTGTCAACAGTCCTACTACCCATCTTATATTTCCTCTGTTGAGTTTCAACAACTCTTTAGTATGCTTCTTGTTTAGTCCTTTTTCAGTTCCTTTTCAAACCTGCATCCTGGAGTAGTTTTCCAGTTTTCCATCTGTTTCTTTTGTATGCATTTTCCTATGTAGTGTCGGGCTTGTCCATAGGAAATCCCGCATACGGGTTCCGGGCCTACAAAATGTGTTTCTGCCACTTTCCTGGCCAGTTTATCTGCATTTTCATTTCCTTCTATACATTTATGCCTGGTACTCATGTTATTTTGACAATGTTGTACTTTGAGAGCTTCAGAAGAAATGAGTGGCAATACCAGACAATTCTGGATATTATCCGGACTGCCTCTAGTGCCTTAATGGCCGCTTGGCTGTCTGTTAAAATGAAAATGTTCTTATTCCTATAGTTCATTTTCAGATGTTCTTCAAGACATGTGATTTATATGGGTTGATTTCAGAATCTCCTGGAGCTTTGCTGTTTCATTGTGTGCTTCCACTTTCTCACAGAATGGTCTCCAAGATTTTCTTTTTGCTTTCCATATCTCTAGGTTATACTCAGTGAGTTTCCTATGATATACGTCCCACATACCATTTCTAGATGATATTCTATACAACATCCTAACCTCTTTTTTCATTTTGGCTAGTTTGTTGTTCCACCACCTTACTTTTTGGTGTGTTTCTTTTCTTTGAGAGGACAGTTGTCATGGAATGAGTCTATTATGGCCTCTTCTAATACTTTCAGTGCCCATCCAATTCTTTCTGTCCTCTCACATTAGTTTGAATTTCTTGTACAGCCTTCCCTAGAACTTCTCTGTATCTATCCCAGTTAGTTCTTTTTTTACTCTGTACATGTCAATCCCACATAGTCTCGCATCTATTGCAAATTGGATGTGCTGGTGGTCTGCCAATCATGGTTTCTCCAGTACCTTCCAGTCTTTAATAAAGTTTGCAATATGCGTAGTGCTGAGTGTAATGTCTATTACCTCCCGACGATTTTTATTTATAAACGTAGGCTTGTTTCTTGGTTTTAGTGTCGTCAAGAGTTCCAATAATAAACTCTAGTAAAGACTCACCTCTTGCATTGCTGCCCCATGCCGTGTGATGTGAATTTGCATCTGCTCGAAGGACTAAGTGTTCGCCTTTCCTCTTTGCGTTGCAAATTAGGTTCTCAACTTCTTCCGGTGGGGACAGATTAGTTGAGTCATATGGGAGGTATGCAGAGCCTATGGTTATATCTCTGGGAGCTTCCCAATTTCCAAGTTTTATCTTTTATCTTGGCTGCCAATAAGTCCTTGGAACAATGTTCCTGCATCAGAAGGCATTGTAGTCTTCTGCTCACAAGTAAACATGTTCTAGGCGTATTCGATGTAGTATCGTACATTAACTTACCTCCAGATTCCGTGAGTCCTGCTATTCTGCCCTTAACTACCCATTGCTTGTGTATAAAAGCCACATCGATAGCCTCGGACTTGAACTTCCTGACGAAATTGGCAACAGCTGACTTTTTATGTTGTAGGTTGGCCTGTAGAACTTTCAGTACCATCCTTGCCAACGCTAGGTTTTGTTTTTCCCTTGATTACTTGAAAGTTGATCTGCCCAAGTCCAAGCTTGGCCTTAAGGCCTCTCTTCTTGAGCTCTTCAAAAGCTCTTTCATTAAGGGCCAAAACAGTTATCCTTCCTGTGTCATCAGTAGTTGTTGCATTCAGCACTCTCCACTCTTTCGTCGGAAATTTGGTGTCATGCTCATGTATCCTGAAAGGCACATCATCAACCTTCATCTTGTCATATGGAGGAGGAAACTTGGCGATGACCTTTGTAGTATTCAGCACCTTCTTAACTTCTGCCACCTCCAAATTCTTCCCTTTCCAAGGGTAGCAATTGGCCACTGTCTGTTCCAGCCAGCTTTTAGTTTCTGGATTTACACAGATCAGTACCACTGCTCCACTTTCCAGCCTTGGAGATTCGAGGAAGCCTGAAAGGCATCCATCTGACAGCGGTTTCATTTGCGCTATCAGAGCAAATGTAAGTTCCTTCACGTCATCCTCCTTCAGTTTCCCATCTGGAAAGGTTTTAGGTATTATTGCTACCTTGATTGAAGTTAGTCTTTCCGAAAAGGACATGACCGTCTCTTCTTTCTGGTTTTTGGCGGGCGGTTTTGTAGCCGAACTTGATGGCATACTATCCCCTGGCCTCAGCCTTTTGGGCATTGTCAGAGGGATAGCCTCTCGCCGATCCCTGTTCCTTGGCTTCTTCTCCGTCCAAGTTCCAGTCGCTATTTTGGCCTCCTTCCTCGCTCCCTTCCTTTCCTTGTAATATGCACTGTTGCGAGGTGGTCTGTCGATATGAAATCTGTTGATTTTCGAGGCAGAAATCTTCAGTTCTGTTTCTATGGGCGTTCTGCTTTGCTTGTAGTAGCAGTCTGCTCTACTGGAGCTTCTGTTGCCATTTCTTGTTTTGAGTCAGCGACAGCCTGTCCAATTGGGACTTCTGTCTCCATTTCTTCATCTTGGGCTTGCTCCTGGATATGCTCTATTGGAGCTTCCATGGCTTCCCTTGATATCGAAATTTTTGAAATTGGCTCTTTTTAAGCAAACATATTTCAATCAATCATTGGTTTTTTGGCCCTTCTAGGGTCCTGAGCGTCGTTCTTACCATCCGTGGTGAGCCATACAGCCATACATTGTCCTCCCACAACTTAGGCTCTCCGTAGCAGAGACCACACCCCTCAGTCGTCCATCCAGCGGTCCGCCCCTGGCCCGAACCTAGCCAGGTTTGTTCCCCCTTCAGTAGGCCAACTCACGTGGTCTCCACTTGGCATTATCATGACTGAGTTCGGGCCAGGCTACGTAGAGCAAAGTGATGTGTTGGTTCCAGCGCCCCGCAGTGAGCCTTCACCTCAGTCACCAGCCCCACTTCACCTGAACCACCGTATCACCCAGGTGGAGGAACCAAGGATGCCTCTCTAGCATGTGTGGGCGAGGCCTCCACTCCAAGCCTTGACTTGGGCTTGTAACAAAAGCCACCCATTCAGTCACTCTTTTTTTCTAGTCCAATTGCACTCATTTTTTCCAGTAGTCTCCCATGATCTACCCTATCAAATGCTTTACATAGGTCAATCGCAATAAAGTCCATTTGACCTCCTGAATCCAGGATATCTGCTATATCTTGTTGGAATCCTACAAGTTGAGCTTCAGTAGAATAACATTTCCTAAACTCAAACTGCCTTCTATGAAACCAGTTATTAATTTTGCAAACATGTCTAATATAATCAGAAAGAATGCTTTCCCAAAGCGTACATGCAATGCATGTCAAACTGACTGGCCTGTAATTTTATGCTTTATGAAGTTAAATAGTTCTTGTGTATAAAACTTAACTTCCCTTTATTGCTTGAAATAGAGAAAATGAATATTACATACATACATAGCTACAGGCAGTAATGCCCTTCAGCGTTCAGTCTGCAAGCCTCTGTGAGTTAAATAATAATAATAATAATAATAATAATAATAATAACTTAGTATTTTATTGCAGTCAATGGTCATAAGATTAAATTACAGTTCATAAATCCTTTAAGTTACACTAGAAAAACATGAGCATAATTTGAACATGAATATTTTGCACATTACAGCATAGTATCTTGCAATTTATTATTATTATTATTATTATATAATAAAGGCACCAAACAACATTTCACTACTCACAACGGGGAGTAAATATTAGTTGCAGCAGAAACATGTCAGCAATTATTTTCTCTGAGGAGAGATAAGTGTGCGATACCTATCACAAGCTCCACCGCATGGAGCACAGATACACTGAGGACTTGGCCCGTGGTAACTGAACGCTGAAAACTGCCTTCACTCTGTCATTCCGACAATATTTTGCTTTTCACTACCTTTAGAGAGGGTTGTTCCTAGGCATTTCCTTCCTGCTTTTACTGCCGCGTCACTGTATGCCACCCATTCTTTCTCTATTGTATGCCTGTATCCTGGACTCCGTTACTTCCATAGGTCCGAGGCTTACTTGAAATGTCCCAAGGTAGGTCGATTCTGTGAAGCAGGATGCTACCCTACTTATAGTCCTAGTGACGACCTCTCCCCTGACGGGTCCTAGCCACCTGAGCACAAAGCAGGCCATGACATGGAATATGTTAGGGTATCTCGAGTCTGAGGACCATGTTATAGGCAACTCAGCCATTGCCTGTGGTTCTCGAACTAGGCGGTGACTGCAGTAACCCACACCATGGACCACAAAAAATAATAATATAATAATAATACATCTTGGGCTGTTACACAACTACTATGAAATTGATTGGTATTTCATAACAGTTCATCATATTCTTGTAATTTATATGCTTTATTATTATAGCCTACCAGTTTTGCATTTCATAGTACTATAGCATGGGCTTATTCAAAAAGCAATGTGTATAATTAATATGAATATTAACTTTGTTTCAATAAACTTTTTTTAGGCTAAAACCCAATTCTGTGCCTACACAGAATCTTCCCAGCAGCAGCATGAAGGGCGCTTTGGGATCAAGAAAAAGAGGGAGTCCACACAAGAGGGAAAGAGAAGTAGAAGAAGAAGAAAAAATGGAACATCTCCACCAGTACTGCTCAGGTGCAGCCAACAATTGTACTGAAGTAGGGCCTATAACACATTTTTCTTAGTGGAGTAACAAATTTGCAGCAATTGCCTGTAGGCCAGTAGGCCTTGACAAGGAAGAAGAAGTTTTCTTATGGGACTTTTTTTTGTGGAAAATAATCGTCACTGTGTTTCACACTTTATCCCCCTTGAAGTAGAAGGTGGTGTGCTGATCATCGGTTTTGTGCTATAGGCATGTATAGTTGGGATTATTGGTTGGAGCTGTTTCTCAATTATATCTACATGTTTTGGTGATTCTATTGTTGCGAGAATGCTTTCAAATTTTTCTCGGAGCTTGGCCTTGTGCTCTTCTATGTCCTCACTTAGCCTTCTTTTCATGGGATTATGCAATTCCTTCAGAATAATGTCCTGTTCTTCGTTTGAAGGTGCTTCCTGAATGACTAAATTTGTATCTGATTCTAAATAGTGTTCATTAGCAACACCAATATATTTAGCCGCTAGGTGTATATGTTTGCACATATTAAATTTAATGGAAGAGTTGTGGCATGTACAAACGTATGAATGAATGCAGGTATTGCACTCTGTACACTTCAGGTCACAGCCGCAATTCATTTCACCCGTTCTTCTGACCTCGTACAGTTCACTTTTCTTCGTGGATGGAACAGTCCATACATCCTCACTGCAAATAATTTATCCTGGTTGTAACGATAATGAATTTGCATGCCTTAGTCTTATTTGTGAGAGTTTATTTGTAAGTTTGCCTTTATTCATGTAAATAAGGCGGTCATAAAGTTTATCTCTCACAAATCGCATGAGGATATGGATTGCGATGTCCAGTCTCTTAGGCTTCTTACCCTCCATGTATATGTGTTTAATTACTCCATGCATGCGCTCTAGATGCATGTTAGTGTTGAGGCCGGCATTGAGACATTTACAATAAGCCCAGCTACTTGCAGAGTGTTCATAATTGGCCTCGAAATAAATACCAAAATCTCTTGTGTCAGGGTCACTTTTTAATTTATTTCTTTCTTGATAGAGCATTCTCGAAAAAAGCAGCCTCGTCTCTTTCCTCCAACAATACTCTGAGCTCCTTGTACACCTCCACCTGTTTCTCTCGGCCTTTAACTTTAGAAAGGTTTTTCCTCCAAGCACGGTCAACATGCCACGATCAGAACAGGCGGAATTTGGCAGGCATCATTACGCATAGCCAGGCACTGTAAAATGTTTCTGCCATGTCTGACATGAACACTTTTGGCTGTAGTGTCACTTGCAGAGCCTCTTTAATAACTCTGTAAAACACTTCCATCACAAATGCATCCGTCCTATTTGATAGCATGAACGCGCATGGAAATCCTTGGAACTTGCCATCTATGACTAGGAGGGTAGTTAGTTCAAATTCGTACTTATTTAAACCATGTGTGCTGTCAATACAAGTGAACTTGTCGCCGTATCGTAGTAACGTTTCTTGCTGCGCCTCATTCATTATAATTAGAACGAAGTCCTCTGGTTTTAATTGAGGGTACAGCATAGAAGACATGTCTTGACCCTTGTAAAAGCGTACTATTCCTCCACGTTCGTCCATTTCATGAATCCATGCTTCGACACTCGTACAATCATTCTCATGCCGCACAGCTTCAGATTTTAAATTGTACTCTTGCTCAATGTTAAATAGATCTTTTCTGGTCAGAAAATGAATGCGTTCAATGTCAGTTTCACCAATAGAATCTCTAACCTCATCAAGGATTCTATCGAAAGGAATTTTCATCGCAATCTTCCTCGCTAAGTCATTTCTTTCCGACAGCGATAATCTCATGCGACCTAACTCTTCTTGGTGGCCTACATGTGTTGCACAAAATGAAACATGCACTTCTCCAGACTGAAAAGTAACATCAATATTTGCTGGACAATGACCACTTATCTTGTTGCTTCCAAGTACTTTCTGGTGACGCTCATGATTACCCCTTGAGTTAAAGGTCCCATCCCTGTGACACCTGTATTTCATTTTAGAGGAACCATCTTTACATTCGTACTTGGAGCGACATACAACAAATTCACACACTTGCTAATTTTCTTTTTCACGTTTCCACTTAAGGAAATCCTCTTCATTCGCAAATTTTAAACTTTCGTTTGCGATACGAATCTCATGAAAATTAATAAAATGTGCCACCATATCGGATTTTGTAGCACATTCTTCTACACAAAGCGGACATTTTACTTGAGGTTGTTCACACTTCGCAGTCTTATGTTGTGAATTTTTATGTCGTTCTAAATTGTATTTTGTGTGAGAGGTAAAACTACACAAATCGCACGAAAATTTAGGATTTTTGTTAGTGTGCTTTGTTCTTACGTGATGATTTAAAGTTTTCCTATAATTGAAAAATTTATTACACTCACTACATACGAAATTGTCCATTGTGCAAGCATAAAAAGTTCACTGCAATGTGCAATAAAGCAGTTAATTCACATAACTAATTCACTATTTCATGAAGTGGACCCCAAAACACTGCAGAAGTCTATTAAAGCCGATTATGGCTGCTCCTAGACACAAGTCCGGTATGTTTATTTTGATGATGAGGATGATGCTTGTTGTTTAAAGAGGCATCACATCGAAAGTCATCGGCCCTGTTTATATTGTGTATTTTAAGGAGTGCTCTTGCAGTTGGTATTTTGGGGTTCATGTTAATCAATTGCAGTGTCTGCTGTTCATTTAACAAGAACTGTGGATTTTTGAGTATTTATTTGAGATTCTTTTGGATGGTATTAGTGCGGTCTTTCTTGACAATATTGAATTTATCATCTCTGAAAAAATGCTGTCTTCAGTTTTACCCACAATTACTGTACAGTAGTATTGCCTTTATGTAAGTTGTCCTTGATTTTTTGTTTTAGGTGGTTAAATTGTTTGTTAGCTACTGATTAGTTATTAATTTCCTGTTTTTTTGTGAAAATGAAGAAATTTATGTTTATATATTATTTGATGAAAAATTTAAAATAGAATATATAAAACAAAAAATATTCTTCTTCTTCTCCTCTTACTGCTTTTCCCATATATGTGGATTCGGGGGTGTGACATGTCTCGCTTCATGGCGCCAACTCTGTGGAGGGATGTAATCACCAGCCCTCAGATTTTAGGGAAAGACGTATTTTGTTCTTGAAGAAATGGCTAAAAATGAAGTTGTATATACACGTTTCATGTATTTATTAAGTTAGAAACTGTAGCCCTATTGTGCTTAAAAATGTCTGAATTGATGTTAAAACCTATATAATTCTTATTTTTATCCCTAAATCGGTTAAAAATGCCTTTCAGTATATTTCGAGAAAATAAAATATTTGCTGGCTTATGTTCAGTCTTTACGAAAATTTTAAAATCGGGAAGCTATAAACCACTCTCTCCGAAATGCCTTAAGAACCTCCTGCAGTGAACACTCCCGTAGTTTGTCACAAGGCAGAAGATGACACAGTATCCGTTGACTTCTAGGGAAAAGAACTGCATTTCATTCTGTGAGAATATTTTGGTGTTCCCGTTTGTTCAGTGTATGAATTATGCTGAAAGTGTCAGGTTACAACTCGCCTTTAATTAAAAAGTGGTTATAGGAGTTGCTCCTGTGACGTTTGCAGCAAAGAGGTGAATAAAGTTGTTTATTTCCCCGTAACGAGTTATTAACTGCAGTTAAGAATTGTTTAATTCTTGTGTGTTATTCTGTTTGCAGTAATAACCAGCAATTTTCATCCTGTTAGGGTGTTGTAGGAATTTAAAAAAATCACACAAATAAGTAGTATAGTAGTAGCCTATATTAATTAACTTATTAACGGGCGAGTTGGCCATGCGGTTAGGAGCGCGCAGCTGTGAGCTCGCATCCGGGAGATAGTGGGTTTGAACCCCACTGTCAGCAGCCGTGAAGATGGTTTTCCGTAGTTTCCCATTTTCACATCAGTCAATCGGCAGCTCCGCCAACTCGGCACTTTGAACGAACCAGCTCAAAGGTGGTGTTAATGCAGACATAATGAAGCTGAGGAGAGTCTGATGTCCTTATATACCTACGCGGGGTATTAATACTCTTTAAATTATGCAAGAAAGCTTTCTAGAAGCGACCTTTTAACTCTGCCCAATTTCCCCTACCTTATAGTACAACTGAAATCCGTCTGCGAGCAAGGCTAACGTTAGCGCAGCCCGTCGCCAGCCGGGCCAACATCAGCGGTGCCCGCAGTAGCGAGCCCGGCCCCCGTCGCCAACGGTGCCAATTTTATATATATAAAACAATTGTTGAGGAATGTAAAAATAGGTTTGTACCTTTAAAGGTAGTAAGGAATGGTAAAGATCCGCTGGCTGGCTCGACTGCTGGTACAGATCTCCCAAACATACGCTCTCCAGATAGTCGCATGCAGTGTTGTGTTTTGTTATAGTTGGAGACCTTTGTCTATCCTGATTGTTTTTAAATCTTTGATTCTCAACAAACAAGTTCATCTATTTCTTCAGTTGAGTGGTTTATTTTGTGTGTGCTTCCATATACAGTATACTCATTTCAAGACTCATGCCGCCTATAAGACGCGGGCGGAGCAACTTTGGTCGAAGAACTCCACATGCTACAAGCCAAGCTAATTTTCAGTTTAATCGAACTGCACAACAACGTGAAGAGTGAAATGAAACTGAAAGGATTGGGATATTACAAACCCGTGCAGCGCGTCGTTCAGCTAATAATCTTGCAAGTTTGAATCGAGCTGCTTTCAGTTACGATGTTTCGATTGACTACAGTGCCTACCAGTGCGTTGCTATTGTATCTATGAACTCAGTGTGCCAATATTGTAAGGCAATGAAATACAAAAATGAAGCCGCTGGATTGTGTTGCGCAAATGGCAAAATGAAATTAGTGCCATTGATTCCACCACCAGATCCATTGTATTCATTAGTTTCAGGAACAAGAACAGATTCCATATATTTCCTTACAAATATCCAAAAAATATAGACCTGCTGAACAGTTCACATCTATGTTAGTCTATCAGGGTAATTTCTAGGTAGTGATATGCTGTGACCTATTTCAGCATTTCCTTATTCACAATCAAGATATTCATATTGCAGGTAATGAAAATACATTTTTCCAGTAGTTTGTTATTAACTTTTGGTAGCAGTAGAAAATTAACTCATTCGATGTTGATAATGTAATCATTTGCATTATTCTGATTTTTGCGTGCAGTACAGACTGAATTCGAGTTCGTTCCATTGTAATTTATTTTTGACAGAACAACATTTGTTGGGTCAGCTAGTTAAAAATAAATGTGTAAGAAAGGAAGATATAAAAATTAGGACTATTAAGCAGTACCATATGGCTGATAAAACAGGCATGAGGGAGTTTTTAATAAGTAACTATGATTGGTGGGAAACGGTAAATAAAAATGTAAACAGACTCTGGGATGGGTTTAAAGCAATTGTTGAGGAATGTGAAAATAGGTTTGTACCTTTAAAAGTGGTAAGGAATGGTAAAGATCCACTATATTACGGTATAACAAAGAAGTAAAGAGACTAGGAAGGAGATGCAAGTTGGAAAGAGATTGAGTTAGAAATGGCTCTGGAAGTAAGGAGAAATTGAAGGAACTTACTAGGAAATTGAATCTAGCAAAGAAGTCAGCATAATTGACAGCCATACAATTTTAGTGAAAAATGGAAGAGTATGTATAGGTACTTCAAGGCAGAAACAGGTTCCAGGAATCATTAATGAACAAGGAGAGTGTGTATGCGAGGATCTTCAAAAGGCAGAAGTATTCTGTCAGCAGTATGTAAAGATTGTTGGTTCCAAGGATAATGTGCAGACAGAGGAGGTGAGTGATACTAAAGAAGTGTTAAAATTTACCTAGGACAAGAATGACATTTACAGTAAGATACAAAAGTTGAAAACTAGAAAAGCAGCTAGAATTCATAAGGTTTCAGGGGATATGCTAAAGACAATGGGTTTGATATAGTACCATGTCTGAAGTACTTATTTGATTATTGTTTGCATTTAGGAGCTATACCAAATGAATGGAGTGTCGCTATAGTAGCCCCTGTGTATAAAGGAAAGGGTGATAGACATAAAGCTAAAAATTACAGTCCATTCAGTTTGACATGCATTGCATGTAAACGTTGGGAAAGCAATGTTTCTAATTATAAAAGACATGTTTGAAAAATTAATAACTGGTTTGATAGAAGGCAGTTTGGGTTTAGGAAAGGTTGTTCCACTGAAGCTCAGCTTGTAGGATTCCAGCAAAATATAGCAGATATCCTGGATTCAGGAGGCCAGTTGGACTGTATCACGATTGACCTATGGTGGGCATTTGATAGGGTGGATCATGGGAGACTACTGGCAAAAATGAGTGCAATTGGACTTGAGAAAAGAGTGACTGAATGGGTGGCTCTGTTTCTAGAAAATAGGACTCAGAGAATTACAGTAGGCGGAGCTTTATCTGTCTCTGTAATAATTAAGAGGGGAATTCCTCAAGGCAGTATTATTAGACTTTTACGGTTTCTTATATGATATGTGTAAAGAAGTGGAATCAAAGATGGGGCTTTTTGCAGGTGATGTTATTCTGTACAGAGTAATAAATGTTACAAGATTGTGAGCAACTGCAAAATGACCTCGATAATGTTGTGAGATGGACAGTAGGCAATGGTATGATGATAAACGGGGTTAAAAGCCAGGTTGTGACTTTCAAAAATAGGAAAAGTCCTCATTTTCAATTACTGGGTTGTTGGGATGAAAGTTCCCATTGGGGATCATTGTAAATACCTAGGTCTTAAATTAAGGAAAGATCTTCATTGGGGTAATCACATAAATATGATTGTAACTAAAGGGTACCCATCTCTCCACTTGGTTATGAAGGTATTTAGGGGTTGTAGTAAGGATGTAAAAGGAGAGGGCATATAAGTCTCTGTTTTTTTTTAATTTCGTGTTTGCTATTTCTAGCCGAGTGCAGCCCATGAAAGGCAGACCCTCCGATGTGCGTGGGCGGCATCTGCCATGTGTAGGTGACTGCGTGTTGTTATGGCGGAGGATAGTGTTATGTGTGATTTGCAGGGATGTTGAGGACAGCACAAACACCCAGTCCCTGGGCCATTGAAATTAACCAGTGAATGTTAAAATCCCCAGCCCGGCCGGGAATCGAACCCAGGGCCCTCTGAACTGAAGGCCATTACGCTGACCATTCAGCCCACGAAGTCTCTGGTAAGGCTGCAACTAGAGTATGGTTCCAGTGTATGGGACTCCTGACAGGATTACTTGATTCAAGAACTGGCAAGAACCCAAAGAAAAGCAGCTCGATCTGTTCTGGGCAATTTCCAACAAAAGAGTAGCGTTGCAAGAATGTTGCAAAATTTGAGCTGGGAAGACTTGGGAGAAAGGAGACGGACGAGCTGCTCGACTAAATGGTATGTCCCGAGCTGTCAGGGGAGAGATGGCGTGGGAGGACATCAGTAGACGAATAAGTTCGAGTAGTGTGTTTAAAAGTAGGAAGGATCACAGTATGAAGATAAAGTTGGAATTCAAAAGGACAAATTGGGGCAAATATTCGTTTATAGGAAGGGGAGTTAGGGATTGGAATAACTTACCAAGGGAGATGTTTAATAAATTTCCAATTTCTTTGCAATACTTTAAGAAAAGGCTAGGAAATCAACAGGTAGGGAATCTGCCACCTGGATGACTGCTCTAAATGCAGATCAGTAGTGATTGATTATCAATTTAGCAAACTAAGTATGGTATTTTAATTAACTTAATGCCTATCAAAATACGTACAATTGAAGCTGCCTAAAAGTATTTTAGAAACTACTTGACAGTCTTTTAGGCAGCTAAAATGACCTTTTAACACCTAAATATCCGAAGTCTAGTAATCACTATTGCATGTTTCTGTGGTGGTTGGGAGTGCAGTGTGTGTTGTCTGAATTTAAAAAGCTACCTTCTGTTTTCCTTGACCGGATCAAGGATGAAATGAATTAAGCATATTTAGGCTATTAGTACGATGGGATCGCCACTCCCAGGGTGATTTATTAATGACTTATAGATACTATGAAATGAGAATGGAGAGTGTTGCTGGAATGAAAGATGACAGGAAAAAAGCGTAAGTACCCGGAGAAAAACCTGTCCTGCCTCTGCTTTGTCCAGCACAAATCCCTCATGGGGTGACCGGGATTTGAACCACGTTTTCCAGCGGTGAGAGGCCGACGCGCTGCCGTCTGTGACAGGGAGGCTCAGTGTGTTGTCGGAATATTAAGAGAAAAGTGGTGGAACAAACACTAACACCCAGTCTATGAGCCAGAAGTAATTAGGCGTGATTAAAATCTTCGATCCGGATGGAAAACAAATCCGGGACCTTCTGAAATGACGGTCACAGCCAAGCATTCGAACAAAGTGAAATCCTTATTGAGTTTTATTAGTATTACTATCAGTATTAACATTCAACTATTGTAATAGAAAGAAGCAAAAATCATTATTTAGTTTATCAATTTTAAACACGTGCCGGTAACGTTCGTTGTTCAATCTTGCCGCCTGATTATTTTTTAGGGACTTGAAAACGCTTTAAAAATATAGTTAAGTACCATAGTTAAAACTCTAGGCTTTAAAGTTATACAAACATGTACGGCGTCTGGAGGGACAGATTTTATTTGTACTATTGCTCAAGAATGAAAGAAATTCATACTTTAAAACGTGGGAGCGGCTCCACGCGCTGCGCTCACGAGACACAGTACTGGCTTCACGAAAAGCTGCATCGGCTGTACCTCGACAATGCCTGACAGCAAAACAAAGCTTCTTCTTCTCCTTCTTCTCCTGCTCCACACGTGGCGCGTAATCGCCATGTTAGGTAGGAGGTGCTAAACGCCGAGGTTTCTCGAGCAGTCACGAGCAAAGCCGATAATGGCTGCTCCTCGACATTCCCTAGACTCAAGTGTGCCAGACTAGCAGGTCTTAACTGCGATTGTGATGATTCGCAGGCGGCAGCGCTGCGCTGCGAGAAATCCTTAAACTAACGTTATCAACCAGCGTGAAACGCACAGCAAGGCCAATAGCAACCAGTAGCAGTTAGCAGTTAAGAAAGCAATAGCAGTAGCAGATAACCTAATCAAGTACCGGCAGCGCTGCGCTGCGAGAAATCGCTAAACTAACGTGATCAACCAGCGTGAAACGCACAGCAAGGCCAATAGTAGCAGCCAGTAGCAGTTGAGATAGCAGTAGCAACTAATCTAATCAGTAATCACAGCATCACACTCACAAGTCCAAGTCTAACTGTGACCCACACCACAGTCGCAGTTGCGGCTGCGCTGTGATTGTAAACACCTATTGTCGACATTGTCATATGATCACAGGAAGGGGAAGTGAATAGAATCTGGGGCCGTGAAAGCTATCTTGCCCATTTTTGAAAGGAGCTATTGTCGTGTTGTCGGATTTATAACCTCCCAACCTGCGATTTATTTTAGTCTTCTCATTATCTCATTCTGTTTAGTGGGGTGTGGCTTGTGGTTGTAGGTCTAAAAGTGAAAAATTGTGATGGTAGCAGTTGAGTTGACTTAAGTATTTTAATCAGTGATTTGCGACGTAGGCATAATATTTTGCCTACCGTTTTTGTTTTTACACTATTGTACAGTAGTATAAGTATTCGGTACTAAAATGAGTGGTATTACCAACAAGAGAATTGGCAGCAGGCGAACTCTGAGTGAGTTTTGGGCATTTTATCAGAATAGTATTTTCCTCCTCCTGTCCGACTCCTTGGCTGAGTGGTCAGCGTTGAGGCCTTTGGTTCAGAGGGGTCCCGGGTTCGATTCCCGGCCTGTCGAGGATTTTAATCGCGTCATATTAATTCTTATTTATCCAGGAGATAGTGGGTTCGAACCCCACTGTCGGCAGCCCTGAAGATGGTTTTCCATGGTTTCCCATTTTCACACCAGGCAAATGCTGGGATTGTACCTCAAGGCCACGGCCGCTTCCTTCCCACTGCTAGGCCTTTCCTGTCCCATTGTCGCCATAAGACCTATCTGTGTCGGTGCGACGTAAAGCAAATAGCAAAAGAATAATTAATTCTTCTTGTTCGGGGACTGGGTGTTTGTGTTTGTCCCAACACTTTCCTCTTCATATTTACACAACACGCTACACTACCAACCACCACAGAAATACGCAAATTACATCCCTCCATATAAGGTTGGCGGCAGGAAGTGCATCCGACCGTAAAACAGGGCCAAATCCACATGTGCGACGCAGTTCGCACCCACGACCCCACAGATGTGGGAAAAGTGTCAGAAGAAGAAGTCATTTCCTCCTCCTGTACGGCCTGGTCATTCCAGCTCTGGAACTTTGTACTGTTAGATCGGCACCGTAGTAGGTACTGCTCGTTGAAAGTGAGAAAATCTGCAGTTGTTCATTTGATCGAGTATTTTATATGATAACGTTGCTTTTAATCGCTACATTCCTACTGACTTTGTTGTGATAACGTATGTTGACTTCAGTTAGGAAAACCACAAATTCGGTCTTTCTGAAAATCCCGTAGGGAAGCACGGGTACATCAACTAGCAATTATTAAAAAGTAGTCCTTGTTGATTCGTACGGTGGCGTACGTTTTGAAAAAAAGTAATGTATATAACGTTTTAAAATATGATTCTGAAAAATGAGTATTTGTTTTCAGCGTTAGCGCGAGTTCGCCCGTGGACTGAATGCTGCACGACAACGTACTCCTGTAAGTCGCAGAGTGATGATGGTCATATTTTGAGTGGCATTGTATCCTAGGTGGCGTTGGCTGAATCACAGTTAAAAATCACTGCTACTTCAAAATAGCAATCACAGTTTGACCTGTGAGTGTAAAATCACTGCTAGTCATATCACTAAGCGCTGCGGGTGCTTCAGTAAACCTTCCAGCCAGGCTAGACTCGCAACACCACTGTGCTGTTTTTCGGACTCCAGACTCAGACGTCTGTTCTATTTGTGTTTCCTTATACTACATCTTTGTTTAAAGTTGTTGCGCTATATTTTCTACTGATAATTTTAATAAGAAAGAAGCAAGAATGCCATGATAGTCCTTCCAAACATGGCAGTATTTTACTAGCAGTCCAGGTAGAAAATCCGCTACTTCTAAAATTTGCAATCGAATATATTGTACAGGTGGAGGAACGTCAAATTTATGGAATCACATAAAACGGGCGTATCGTAAGGACATGGTACAAATACAGTTGCACATCGTGAAAGTAATTCCCTACGTATGGATGAGACAGTGCAGGGAAAAAAAAGTTGCATAGGAGTTTGGCTACTTTTGTATGCGAAGGCAAACAGTCACTGAGGGTTGTAAAGGATAGAGCCAGACCTGTAGCTTAGATCCTTTCCAACAGAGCAAAAAAGAACGAGGCCACCATAGCTCAATCGGTAGAGCTACCAACGCGAACTCGGGAGGTTGTGGATTCGGATCCCACTGGTGTCCGGTAGGCCATTTTTTCTGTACTTAACATCTCTTCGACACGCACTAGATGTACGCAACACGACCTAATAGGTTGAAAGTCGATTTCGATTACAATGCGGTTGTCAAATTTCAATATTCATTGACCCTTAAGTGAACTTGCCCTTGCTTACCTTAGCGTACCTGCTACATCTGTGCCCGCATTGGAGGTGTTTTGCATGTGCTGGACAAATTCTTTCAGATCGAAGGTCGTTGCTTTCTGCAAAACGAGCTGAAACTCTGATATTTCTGAATGGAAATTCCTCCTATATAACACCTGTTCCATGCAATACAGAACACTAACGGTACTTCTCATACTCTCTGTGTACAACGTATTGTGTCTTGATTTTAATGCTTGTCACAAGATGAAGAATTGAGTTCATTTGTATACTTTACTTATTTCCATTACTGATGTTATCTTAACAGATTTTTCATTTAACTCCTTACCACATAGTTATAAATGAAATGTTTGACATTATATGAGTTTCGTCAATTATCACATTATGGAATACGGTACGTTTATCCATATGCATTTATATTTATTGTATTTATTTATTCATTTGTATGTTTATTTCTTTATTTATGTCTACTTGATATGCCTAATATTAAGCACAGGGTTGTAATTACACTGTTTGTTATGTTATCTGTTAAATTTATATTACATTATAAAAATTGTGCAAATAACCAATAACAGATAATACGGAGCATTGTACCACTGATAATCATTAATAATCTTCTTTATGAATGTAAACTGTAGCTTAGAAGGTCAACATAAAGTTTAAATTTACCGCTATAAAGTTGTACTCGGTTTAACTCAGTAATGACGTCACAGTACTTGCTCCGAACCGAACCGCCCCGTCCCCCCCAACTACCTAGTGCTGAATTGGACGACCTCGGCAATCTTCGAGATTCGTACTGGCAACCTTTGAAACACAAACTATGAATCGCTTATTATCGCTGTGCGACATCTGGCGTACACTTTACGTACTAGTACTGTTGTTATTTACACAGCAAAGCCAAACTATAGAATTCACTCTAGGAATAAGATTCGCATCGAGAAAAGTTATATAATGTTATACAATGTGTGTGTGTGACACAGTTGTTGGCTGAAGATAACAAAGGTTTAGCAAAATTCATATCGATCGATCATATTATCGATTCAATTCAGATTTCATTCCCATTCAGTTGGCAGTACTACTGGAACCGGAACTGCTCCCTCCTTACTCCTCACACCCGTACTCAAAAATATCGATAAAAAGTGCGCAGATAATACTTTCTTTCTTAATCTGCTTACCTTCCAGGGTTGGCTTTTCCCTCGGACTTAGCGAGGGATCCCACCTCAAGGGCAGTGTCCTGGAGCGTGAGATATTGGGTCGGGGATACAACTGGGAAGGATGACCAGTACCTCGCCCAGGCGGCCTCATCTGCTATGCTGAACAGGAAAGATAGAGAAGGAAGAGGGAAGGAACCGGCCGTGGCCTTAGGTTAGGTACCATCTCAGCATTTGCCTGGAGGAGAAGTGGGAAACCACGGAAAACCACTTCCAGGATGGCTTAGGTGGGAATCGAACCCACCTCTACTCATTCGATCTCCCGAGGCTGAGTGGACCCCGTTCCAGCCCTCGTACCACTTTTCAAACTTCGTGGCAGAGTCGGGAATCGAACCCGGGCCTCCGGGGGGTGGCAATTAATCACGCTAACCACTACACTACAGAGTAATCGTAAATGATAAAGTAGGTACTATCACGTCCGGCTCCATGGCTAAATGGTTAGCGTGCTGGCCTTTGGTCACAGGGGTCCCGGGTTGGATTCCTGGCAGGGTCGGGAATTTTAACCTTAACTGGTTAATTTCGCTGGCACGGGGGCTGGGTGTATGTGTCGTCTTCATCATCATTTCATCCTCATCACGACGCGCAGGTCGCCTACGGGAGTCAAATCCAAAGACCTGCATCTGGCGAGCCGAACTTGTCCTCGGACACTCCCGGCACTAAGAGCCACACACCATTTCATTTTCTAATCACTTCAACCAAACGCTTGACGGACAAACTTGACTTCAGTCAGCCAGCTGGATTTAGGAAAGGATCTGGGGTAAACTGTAGATTACATGGCAAAATTTTATTTACTGCAGCAGTTTCTCAGCGCAGAACTCTAGGCGCGATTGCACTGTCATGTGTCACTTTTTCGTTGACTTCTAACCATAATTAGAAATGGCCGATAAATCACAGCCTGCTACTTTGTAACCGATATTTTTCTGTCACCGATATATCAGATACGCTGTCACAGAAGTATCTGTGACAAAATATCGTTATGTTGTGTATCGGTACCGTACTTGCATCACTCTCATCGAGCTATGTTATCCGCTGTAGCTCAAATCTATAGCCTATCCGTTTTCCATTTACCAGTTACCTACGCAGATATTAAAGGTGTTAAATCATACATTTTATCAGTATATTTATGAGTACTGTAGAGAGAATGTCTAGCAACTCTATAATTATGCCAATAGCTAGCTCGTGTTTCATACGTAGCGCGAATCGAATTATTTATTTTATTTATTTATTTATGTATTTATGTATTTATTTAATTATTTATTTATTTATTTATTTATTTATTTATTGACTTTAGCAGTGGCGAAGTTTAGGGCTCGTGGCCCTCTCTTACACTTAACCACATAATTAATCTACAGATAATACGTATATAAAAGAAATGTACTATTCTATCATAAAATCAAAGATAAGCTAAAAGTTACAGATTTGGACAACATATAATGAAGAAAGAAAGCAGAGTTCAACAAGCAAAATAGAATAAA
Organism: Anabrus simplex; assembly: GCF_040414725.1. Lineage (NCBI taxonomy): Eukaryota > Metazoa > Arthropoda > Insecta > Orthoptera > Tettigoniidae > Anabrus > Anabrus simplex. The sequence goes on from NC_090267.1 coordinate 15,791,905, forward strand.
ATTCGGAGCGTATAGATAATGAGAGACAAAGTCATAATGAAAAAGTAAGATACAAACTGAAAAAATAAGCAATGCATAAAGAGAACACAATAAGTAATAAAGTAAATGGAAATATAAGTATGTCCATAAAAGTGATCTATGTACATGAGTAAGAAGCTAAAATTATGTACATTACACTATAATAATAATAATAATAATAATAATAATAATAATCACAATCATACGTCATCATACACACGAAACAATCACACGAGACAATCAGCGGTATTCAACAGGTAATCTCTACATGCAGTCTTAAATTTCGATATTGAGTTTGAGTTCCTGACAGCAGCTGGGAGTGAATTCCAAAGTCGTGACCCAGCCACAACGGAGGATCTGTTATATATTGATGAGTGGTTGACGGGAATAGCGAGGGAAGTGCCAGATCTAGTGTTAAAATTATGGAATGAGGATAATAAATGGAATTTTGAAGAGATGTATTTGGGTAGATTTTCCTTCTGAGTTCGATATATCAACGTAAGTACATGGAATTTCCGTCGCCTCTCGGGTTTCAGCCAGGAAATAAATGTGTAGCTAAGGGTTACGTGAGCATCGTAACTCAAGTTAAAAACAAATCGAAGACCAGAGTTCAATGCTCGTTGAAGTTTCATAGTTTGTTCACGGGTTGCATCAATGAGGACAATGTCGCAGTAGTCAAGTATTGGTAGTATCAAAGTTTGGAGTAGTTTTATCTTTACGTCTTTTGGCAAAATGTCCTTATGTCGTTTTAGAGGGTGTAACGTCGCGTACATCTTTCTACATGTATTTCTTACATGTGCAGACCAGTCAAGAGTTTCAGTCAGGGTCATACCTAGGTTCTTCACTTCCTTACTGAACAGGATTACGGTGGCATTTAATGTCACCGGAGGAATAGCATAATTTTTATACATGATGTTTAATAATTTCTGAGAACCGATAATAATTGTTTGAGTTTTTTGGGGGTTGAGGAGGAGAGAGTTTTCACTGGCGTACACACTGAGTTGTTGAAGGTCGGACTTAATATCTCTTATTGCATTCGATATATCATTTATATTAACGTGGCAGTAAATCTGGAGGTCGTCGGCAAGGAGGTGATATCTATTATATTTTATTTTAGAGGAGATATCATTTATATAGAGGACAAACAAAAGGGGGCCAAGAACAGAACCTTGGGGGGTTCCTGCCTTCCGGAGTCGCCACTGAGAAGCAATATTTTGTACTGTAACACGTTGCATACGATCTGTGAGATATGCGGTGAAAAATTTTAAAGCAACATTACCGAAGAACGCTTTGAGCTTCATCAGCAATGTCTGGATGTTTATCATGTCAAAAGCACTGCTGAAGTCAAGGAGTGTGAGCATAGTCACTTTTCTTTCGTCCATTGCTTGTCTGATGTCCTCTTCACTTTGAGCAAGGCAGTGGCTGTGCTATGACCCTTCTTGAAGCCTGATTGCAGGGGGTCAAGAAGAGAGTGAGCCTGAAGGTATTCCAGTATTTGCGCATGTACCAACCGTTCTAACGCTTTGGAGAGAACAGGGAGAATCGAAATGGGACGGTAATCGGATAGGAGTTTCGAACCTGGGTTTTTAGGAAGTGTAATTACATTGGCGTACTTCCAAATTATCGGTAATGTGCCGTTTTTGAGACAGTAATTAAAAATATGGGTGAGAATAGGTAGAATAGCGCCAATAATATTATGTATGAAAGTAATAGGAATTTCGTCGACACCGTTTGCTTTGGATTTAATAGAATACAAGATTTCTTAACTTCATTAGTACTGACGATACGAAAGGCAAAGCAGGGGCGATTTTGTGGGACAGGTGCTGGGACGTTATTTACGTGTGGTCTGTTAAGCGGATTAGACTGAGCTCTCTCTTCCGTGAAATACTCATTTAAATCGTCGAGTGGAATGTCAGGTACCTGAAGCTGTTCATGTGTTTTTCCTATGCCCATGGCTCGGAGATGCCTCCAGGCACTAGCCGTGTTTAGGTTACTTACTGATTCGCGAACATATTTAAATTTAAGATTACGGATGATTTGTTTAGTTTTATTCCTAATTATTCTATACTGTCCGTAGTCATTTGGGTCCTGAGTACGTTTGTAATGTCGGTAATGAGCATCACGTTGAGACATCATATTTTTAACTGCAGGGGTTAGCCATGGACTAGGTTTGCGGGATGTTCTGATCTGTCTTTTCGGTGCATGTTTGTTGTATAGATTGTGTATTAACAAATTAAATATATTTATTTTTTCATCAATGTCTGTCAGATTTAAAATGCTATTGCATGGAAGATTGTAGGCATCGTGTCTTAATTCATAGATGTCGATATCTTTCATATTCCTGCACGTTATATACCTAAGTTTATATTTTAGAACGCGAAGTGAGTACGCAAGAAATATAAGATCGTGTGTGGACACTCCCGGTACTGAAATTTGTCCGTGGGATACCACTTTCTGAGGATTGGTTGTTACTTTGAGATCTATTAAGGTGTGGGATATGTTGTTGGCAGTACGTACATGGTTTGTAGGGTCAGAGGGAAGGATAGTCAAGTCACATGAGGAAAACAAGTCTTCTAGTTTCTTAGTATCTACGAACATAAACCCGTAGCCCCGATCTACAGGAATAAATGGACGTGATTAAAATCTCCGACTCAGTTGGGAATCGTACCAGGGCACTCTGAACCGAAGATCAGTATGCTGATCATTCCGTGGTGATGATTATTGTTTTGGAGGAAGTACAACTGGCTAACCATCCTCTATTGACACTAATCAAAAGGAAAATGGAAGAGGTCCAACACTCCGAAGAATGAAGGTATCATCAAAAGAAAGAGGGAGGGAGCATATAACTTAACAACATACATGATTTATTACGATTTAAGGAAAGAGAAGCTGTAATTAAGGAACAGGAGTTCGGTCCGTTATTTTGACTTATTTTCTTATTCTTATTCTTATTTGGTACGGCCGATCTTCCCAAACTCTACAGGGGAACTCACCCTCACGCTGCTATCTCACTTTTGCTGTACTTTGAATTTCCTGTTTACCTCTGAAGACAGAAATACATAATCTGTATATATAAAAATCCATATTGGGGTTACGTGAGTGAACTACGATGTTCCTGGCAAGGAAGAAGTGTTTGGAATTATCTAAAGTCTCTTTCGCAAATTTATGCATGGAAAATTACTCTACCTACGTAATAAATGAGTTACAGTGGTGCTCAAGCCTATGCCAATAATACACTGAAATAATTTTCTTACGCCGGGCTGAGTGGCTCAGATGGTTGAGGCGCTGGCATTCTGATCCGAATTGGGCAGGTTCGATCCTGGGTCAGTCAGGTGGTATTTGAAGGTGCTCAATTACGCCAGCCTCGTATAGGTAGATTTGCTGGCACGTAAAATAATTCTTGCGGGACTAAATTTCGGCACCTCGGCATCTCCAAAGCTGTAAAAGTAGTTAGTGGGACGTAAGGAAAATTATTATTATTATTTTCTTATAGTAAAAGAAAAGCTGACCGGATTCGTAACTCATGGCTTTCAATTTTCAATTTCAAGACTACCGCATTAACCATTACACTGCAGACCCATACGTTTTCAACTGTGACATTTACGGTACTATTTAATAATGTGGATCCTCAAGTTTGAGAGTTCCATATTTATGATATTGGTTTTACGTCCCAGTAACATTTCAATAGAGTATTTGATTGATTTCTTAATATAAGGGGCATAGAATGTAACCTCAACACTGATGCGAGGTCATTATTTTCTTAATATGTGCAGTCCTTATCAGTTCCCATGCCATTATCTTGCTGGATAATTCGTTCAGCGCATAAGTGACAAACAGTTATGCATTTTAAACAACATGCCAGTGCGCCATGAATCAAACAGATGGCAACATGTTATTGAAGAGTTCCTCACACCAAGCCATGTAGGTAGCAGCACTATCGACTTACTCGCTGAAGACAGCAAGCTGTCCGGTACTGGTGTATTAAAGTATTTGATAAGAGTCAGATATATTTGTGTCATAGATACGCATGTAACAAATATTCTGAAATATCACTTAAGCTCATCTCTAATCGAGATCACTACTTCTTGCGCTGGTCGTGATCGAGCCAAGACCGACGCCAATCATCAGACCAAATAGAGTAGGGATATCGAAGGACAACGATTAGAGCTCTGTCTTGCGGTGTGACCTGGAGTTAGTGCTTCAGTCATAAGAGCAAATGTATTTGTTTAAGGAAGATTTTGGGTCTATTTATGCGTTTGTAGTAAGTTAACATAAGTAAACAGTTGCGTGCGTCATCTCGTTATATCTCCTCTTAACATGAGTGGAAAGATGTGTGCTTTGTTTGGCTGCAATAACTATGAAGCGCAGAAGGATTCGTGGTCTTTCTTCAGTTTCCTTGTGACAAGAAAATGTAAGTAAATATTGTGTTTGCATATATATTCATCAATTGACAAAGATATTTTTATAGCACTTCCCAAACTTCTGACCTGCGCTATCAATATATTAACTGGCTTAAAATATAATAAGCTGTTTTATTGTATAGTGCGGCAATACCGATGTGTTGTTGTAGGTGTGAACTGTGAGTTTTGAAATGTCAGAGAAGTGACTTGGAAAAGATATATGAAAGAAGGACATTCCGCTTGAATAAGAATTATACGATCTGTTCAGATCACTTTCAGGTCAGCGACTTTACAAATCCCCAACTATACAGCGAAGGGTATGTTAAATTCTTACTCTAATTGTATGTAAATATTCCTAAAAACATAACTATTGATATCAATTGAATGCTTTTCTTTATTTTATCACTCTCCTCAGATTAAAGCGATGATGTGTACCAACACAGAATGTCGCAAAAAATTTAACATCAAATGCTACCGACCTATTTAAAAGGGGTGGTCCTTCCAAGAGAAGAAACGTGTCTTAATGTGATGATACAATATTTCTTAAGTGAGGGAATAGACAAATCCAACCGGAAACGTTCAGGCAGGAATGCTAAAGCACAAAATGTAATGCATAAATGAAAGATCAAGTCCTGTCACAGCAGGGATTATATGTCTAATTTGAGTCTTTAAATAATTCTTATTTCATTTATCCAGAATTGCGTTAGGAACTCTGAAGTTCATATCTTAATAACGCTTTCTTTCTAGACATTATTTATCTATCCATTTCTGTATATGAATTTCCATTGATATTTGAATTTAGCCCGAATTTATAGGTCACGAGACTAGGAGCGCCACTTGCAAACTGTCTCCCTTTTTCAACAAGGCTAAATCCGGAAGTGTCGTGTATTGTCTAGACTGTATTTGCTCAGACCAAGAATACTACAATACCTTAGACCTTTACCGACCTATCGAAACTGTCCAATTTGGCTGATATCGGTGTGCTAGCATGAGTTTGTTTCGATTGTGGAAGTCGTATTCTTGCTAAATAATAACGTGGAATTTGAATATTATTAATCATACATTTTATATATTTATAGCCTTAAAGAAGTTATGGAGCAGTTTTCAGTGCCGTAAGAAGCTGTTTATTCTTTAAAAACTTATTTATCTGAGCAATTTACGTGGTGATTAGGTTATCGTTCTAATGTTCTTCACTAAAAGTGTTTTCTTTATATTTTCAGTTAACTGTGCAGTATGTGTATAGTTTGATGCGATTGGTCGTATGCAGTGATGTAAGTCCAATTATAGGGGTAGTGTACAAGTTTCAGTGTTCAGATTTCCGAAAGACCTAGTATTAAGACAAAAATGGGTGAGGTGCGTTCACAGGGAAAACTTCGAACCAAATGATAATAGTGTTGTGTGCGTTAATCATTTTGATCCTAAATGTATTGTTAGGGAAGACACTGTACCCATAGAAGGTGGTAATCCAGTTCGAGTGCCACGCAAAGTTCCAAAGTTAACTACGGATGCCTATCCTAGGATTTTCCACAATCAACCAACGTACGGTACCTGACTACAAAAGTCAGTCCCAGAAAGATGTAGAAATTCGTAAGCAAGAGGTACGTTTGAGAGATAAAAATAATTTTCAACAGTGGTGTAACAATGATATAATTGATAATTTCCAGTGTTTTAAAACTGAAGTGCCTAAACGAAATCTAACCCCATTTCTTGTAAGTGAAAATGAGGATTATGTTCTCTTTTATAAATTAAGGTCTTAAGGTGACGAGTTCTTTAGGTGTTCAAGTGTGCCAAAGGAACATCCCTATTCCTACTCAACATTTCAGGTGGACTTTGGAGAGTGAAGGACAGGAAGGCTTGAAATGCAATAGATGGAGCAAGTTTGATGCATTGGTAAGTCACCTTGGAAATTTTTCTGATTCTAGTGTTACATGCAATAAAAAACTTTTCAGTCTGTCAAACACACAGCAATTACAATATAAATTAAAACACTATTAACATACCTGTAAAATACACACTAATATATAAAGAATGACATGTTTCGTTCTGCAAGAACATCCTCAGATTCTATTAAATCACTTAAAATGCTGTACAGTATTGTTTACGTTGTGTAAACTTGTCAATGAAAGATAGTTCAGTGCTGACATGAACCAATAACGACAAAAATAAAATATATATACAAGTATTGATATAATGGAAAACTTACGTACTTATCAAGACTGCCGATGCTAAGTCCGTTGTCACCAAACACTATTTCAGGACTGTGGTCATGGAAAGTTTTGGACAAAGCACACTGCCTGCGGAGAGGTGAGGGGAGGCATCGGACGGGCCTTGTGGAGCGTTGTGGATCTCTCCTATTGGATGATAGAAGCGAGCGCACTGTACCGTGGAGAGAGGAGGGGGAAGTATGCCGGAGCAAGTGGAGCGCTGTGGAAACTTCCATAAATATTGGAGAGGAGAGTGAAGGTTATTGACCTACTTCATGTTATAATGTACTTTTATATAATATGGATGAATGCAAATGAAAGATTATTAAGATAAAAGCTAATTTAATGAGAAGTGTTGTACAGATGTTATGTGAGTAGAGCGAAGAGGGGGGAATTTTTTAATGTGTATGATCATTTAGGTAATTACATTAGCATTTTTGCGATGTAAATTTCTATTGCTTCTTTTATATTCAAAGATTTACTTTTATTTTCGATGTGTAAAATTTTTGAGATCAGTGTTGATATCTGCGAAATGGTGTGAACATTCGTATATGTGCTCCCCGAAGGCTGAATGCCGATTATACCTGACCGCATTTTTGTGTTCTTTGAATCTTGTGTGGAAATTGCGTTTCGTTTGACCTATATGTGGCATTGCAGTTAGGTTCTTGACACTTGAGTTCATATACTCCTGACTTTGAGAATGGGTCCTTCTTTTTTAGATTGCACTTGTTGATGTGTCTCTGTAGTGTGTTATTCGTTCTAAGGGCTACTTTTAAACCTTGTTCCTTGAAAACAATAGCTACCTTGTATGTGTTATTATTAACGTAGTTGAGAACTACGTATTTTTCTTTGTCATATGTGGTGGTTTCCCGGCGATTTTTCTTATGTTTATTTAATAGTTTATCTACTGTGCTTTGAGGGTGGTTGTTTTCTTTAACAATTTGTTTAATGATTTGTACCTCTTCATTGAAATCCGTTGTGCTTATTGGTATGGAAATAGCTCTGTGTATCATTGTATTCAGTCCTGCTATTTGGTGTGTGTATGGGTGGTTTGACTCGTTGTCAACAGTGTGCGACGTCTGAGTGGGCTTTCTGTGTACTTTGTAAGACAGGTTGTCATTATTTCTCTTGATAGCGAATAGTTTATTTTCTTGTTAGTTTCTGGCTCCGTTGTGAAACTGATGGACCTGTGTAAAAAGTTTAGTGTGTTTAATAACTGGTGTCCATTAGTGATTTCATCATCATATATGCATATGACGTCAGCCACGTATCTGCTGCAGTGTAAGATTCCTTTTGAATGTTGGCCCATTAAGAAGGTATTTTCGAAGTTATTCAGAAAAATGTTTGCTATTATACCTGATAATAGTGAGCCCATGGCTAACCCTTCCTTTTGGCAATAGATTTTGTCATTGAATGCAAAGTAGGTAATTTTGGTGTAGTGTTGTTCTAAGAAGGCTAATAATTTTTTTGTTTTCTTGTAGAGAAGTGTTTTCTTTAAGAAGATTTTCGATAATTTTAATGGATTCATCTATTGGTATGTTGGTGTACATGTTGGTGATGTCAAAGGATATCATATGCGTGCTCTAGTGTTACAGTCAGTGAAAGACTAATTCTGTTAATAAATTTGGTAAAAGATGCTCTCAAAGTGGACAGTGACTCCAACAAACTGAAAGTTAATAAAATAAAATTTGCATTAGAGCAACGGGAATGATGTGAAACAAATCAGGTGCGTTATTCTGCAGAATTATTAGTATGGACTGCAATTATTTAATTTTCATTCCCTGGTACATATCATTTCCTCAGGTTTACAAATCTGATGACATTGCCTCACCCTGTGTACTTGAGGAAATTGTTTACTAAAAGAGGTCCGAACTGTCATGATATTGGGCCTTCACAGGAAGCATTCTTGCAAGAAAAAGTAAAACATCTTAAGGAATATGAAAAAGTAGTAACAGTGAAGTTGGATGAGATTTATGAAAATTTCTCGTACAAAGCAGGTAGGATGTATGGAGCGGCAAAAAAGTGTTCGCAAGTAGACGAAGCAAGTACCATGGAGGTTTTCATGTACTCTTCCTTATCTTCTGATATAAAAGATGTGGTAGGTCTTTTCCCTGTAAAGAACATGAATGCTGACAACCTTTTAAATCTAACTAATGAAGTTATAAAAGTGATGCTTAATATGTGACAATCATAGGACTTGAAAGATTTTCTTTGTATGTTTGTTGTTGTCCATCCTCTGTATGTGCCCATAGAAAGTTAGTCTGCGTTTCGTAATCATGTTTGTGAGCCTGTCAGTGTGTTGGTACAGCTCTTCGGTAGGTCGTTTCATCCATATACAATCTCTGTGTATTGGACCAAATATTTTTCTGATAATTTTACGTTCTTTCTGTCTCTCTGATGCCTGATGCTCCAATTGTGGTCGCTTCTGACGAATACAATGCTTCTAGTAATACGACTGTTTTGTAGTGTCTAGGTTTGTTCTGTCTTGGTATGCTTCTCTTATTGTAATGTGACCGTGTGAGTTTGTATGCTTTCTGCAGTTTTTCCGTTCGTTCTTCTTGTTTGATCTTCCTATTTGTATCTATTCCCCTAAATGTTTAATTTTTCGACCATTTTTACGAATCCGTATACAGTATGCATGGTGTGCATATTGTTGTTCTGTCGTCCCATGTATTGTGTCTTCTCGTAAGATATTTGTAGACCTGTTTTGGCAGCGATTTCACGCAAGCGTTCCAGTGTTTCCTCGTGTGCATTATTGCTGAGTATGGCTATGTCATCTGCAAATCGAAAAGGAAAGTTGATGACTATTGAACTGAAACTGCAGATACGCAGTTTTTGTTTCACGTGTCCTTCCCAGCTGCATTCCTTTAACTTATTCCTCCCACTGCATGATAATTTTGTCTAGCACTATGTTGAACAAGATTGGTGAGAGCCCTTCTCCTTGTCGGACACCTGTGTGTATCTGAGAGGGTTCCGAAATTTCTCCCATGAACTTGATCTTGTAGTTGGTGTCTGTAAGCGTCGGTTGTATAAGTGCTCTGGTTTCTCTGTCAATGCCATATTCTTCCAGTACGTCAAAGAGCGCCTGTCTATGGATTCTTATGCTTTTTAAAGTCCACAAAGGTAACTACAATATTTCTTGTTTGTCCGATTTTCAAAAGTGTTCTCAAGTTCCAGATCTGTTCGATGCATGATCTCCCTCTTCTGAAGCCAGCCTGGTATTCCCCTATTTGAGGATTTGCTCGTGGTCCTAGCCTGTTTAATAACACCGTTGAGATAATTTTGTACGTAACTGGTACTGGCGACATACGTCTGTAATTATTTGGATCTGACTTATCACCCTTTTTACGTAAGGGATGGATAAATGCACATTTCCATTCCTCTGGCACTTTCTCTGTGACCCAAATTTCTGCAATAATCTTATGGATTCTTTCGGTGATGCTTTCATCTTGGAGCTTCCAGGTCTCGGCGAAAATACCATCCTCTCCTACTGCTCTGTTATTTTTCATTTGTTTTAAGATTTCCTCTCTCTCTCTCTCTCTCTCTCTCTCTTCTATTGTGAGTGGTTTAGTATCGGGGTTGGATGTAGTTCTTTGAAACGCTAGTTTTTCTGTGGGTTTCTTGCAATTAAGAAGTTTATCAAAGTAATGTTTGAGAATTTTAGTTTTATTTCGTGTTTATTTCCAGGGATCCATCTGGTCTTCGGAAGCAGAGGCTAGGAGATTGATAGCCCTTAATATTTTCCTTGACAGTTCAGTAAAAAATTCTTGTGTTGTTTCTCTTGAAATCTTCCTCAATTTCTTTTAGCCCGTTATTGTCGTGTGCTCGGTTTCTTCTTCTGATGTCCTTCGATGACAGTTTCTGAACTAAGTGAAATTCATTCCATGTTTCTGATATTCTGTTGCTGCTGAACTTCTCCCATGCTTCTTTTCCTTTCCCAATGGCATGATCACAAATTACGTTCCTCCATCTATGTTTTCGATTTTTAGGGGGTTGTCTCCAATACATTGCCTTCTGAACTGTCTTCGAAAGAACTGTTCAAGTTCCTGCTGAATGCCTACGAATTTCTTCAACGATTTCATCCCTGTTTATCTTCAAGTATTCCGGATCAGGTTTGACTATTTTGTTTTTCGCGTCTATTCTGTCTTGGGATTGACCTATTTTAACTTGTGGTAAATAATGTTCCAACTCGAAGAATCCTGTACACGTTCTGACATTTGAAATTTCCCGCGCATTTTTTGGAAATGGCCAAATGATAAATCTGGAATTCTCTTCACACTGTGTTGAGTGCTTTCCATGTTGTAAGTTTTCGTCTTGGCTTTTGAAATTGCATTGACATAATTTTGAGGATAAAATTTTGACAATATTTTATCAGGTGTTCCCCATTTTTTTTGTGCAAATGTGTGCCGAGTGCGGGCCTGTTATTTGTCTGTATTTTCTCCCCTTAACTAATTGCGCACTGAAGTCTCCCATTAAAATTTTCACATACCTTTCTGAAAAGCTGTTGGTTACTTCCTCCATATCTTCCCAGAAGTCTTCAATTTCGTGTGGCTTCTTTCTGTTATGGTCATTTGTATGAGCATGTGCATTGATAATTGTGCATGCTTTATTACCTGATTTGAAGGAGAGTGTGGAGCTACGTTCTGATATGGAATTCAAGTCTATGATGTTATCCACGAATGTTTTGTTTACTGCAAATAATGTACCAAACAATAATGATGTGCCTCTTCTGACATCAGGTTTACCTTTTTAAATCCTGTAATTATCTGTGTCGAAATAGTTTCCACCTATGAAGCGCGCCTCTTGAATGGCAAGAATTTTGATATGAAATTTTTCTAGCATGCCTGTGAGTTGTTTTAGTTTCCCAAGTGTGTTTACATTGAGAGTCCCAACTATTATCTTCATGATGTTCCTAGACCCCCGAATCCGATGACCAGGAAAGTCCAGTGCGTTGACTGAGGCCTGGGGTAGCGGATTTCTTTTCTTTTGCTCCATCATGATTACTTCAAGATGAAGTTGGTTGTGGTGATCTTTAATACAGATTGCGGTAATTACAGACTTGATTGTTGAGATCAAGCCATACTTCACTTCCGCACCAACTACGTGAACAGACGCAGACCACTATTCGCTGGATACCAGAACAGAGACTAGTGGATTCCCTGATGTTGAGTAATCATATACGTACAAAAATGCTCGATGAAAGCTCCAATACAATGCAAATCTTGGTCTTGGAAAGATACACTACAATAAATTTGACAGAACATTGACCGTATGAATGCGGATGAATGCATTATCAAATCATTATGTCCATTAAGATTGCGATGAGAAGTATACATTCCATGACCAATGCAACGCTGGTGAGTGCATACAGACTGCCTGTCTTTTTCATGGTTTCCATAGCAGGGATGACAAGTAAAACAAGATAGCTGACATTTAGGGCAAAGATAGTATACACGTAAACCTAGTGTCTCCAGTTTCTCTCTAAGTAGTGTTGTACATGGACTGTCGGCCAAACAAGACAGCTGACACTCAGGGCACAAGAGACACAAAACACTTGTACCAAAAACCAACACTAAATGGGCGCAGATCCATCCGATAACAACAATATACACTCAACACATGCCACAACGTCAAAAACACTGCCAGAAAGCCACAAATAAAGTACATTGTCCATCCACAAACGGAGATACGATACATCAAGTCTGCAGACGACTGTCTACCTTCGCCATTCTTCTTCTTTCTATTATTATTACTATTATTATTGAAATTCTGTACGAGAAATGTATTTGTTCGCATGCTTTTTCCATAATCGGCCGTGCGTACTTGTGATATCGCATAGTACTTTATGTAAGGTTAATAATGCTACTTGTTGACACCTATCTATTGTATCTTATTTGGTGTCCAGAGTTTCATATGTGAATATATTTTATGGTGTGTCTGTTTCAACCTGACGTTTATAAAGTATTTCTTCCACTGAAATTACAATTCGATTTACTTTAGAATTATGCGATAACGCTACTTTTGATGTATTCTTCATATATTGAGTTACTTACTTGCGTTTCATGACGTTCGACTTGAGATGTTTCCTTAAATATCTAGGAATGAGCACGCATAACATACTCCCCAATCTCTCATGTCGCCCACCGATGTCCGCCATTTTTTGTGTTACGGTCTGATGTAATTGTAGTTGGTCTTGCTCAGATCTTAATGCTACTATCGATCGTGTAAAGATGGCGAATCGAGTAGCCGGAAATGTTGGAAATGCGGGTTTGTTTAAGTTTGTTTTCATCGTATGCAGTCGGTGTAATTTCTTGAAATTTGACGATAAATGTTAGTTTCTTTGTGGAATATAAGTGTGCGAATGTATTTATATGAGTCAGTGTACACTTAGGGTGGCATGCACCAACCTAGAGTAAGTCCTACTTCCGTAGTAAAGTACTCTTGAAGTCAGCATTCGGCGACTTCCAAACGAGAGTAAATTACTTCCGTAATATTTTAGTATTTTCAGATATCCCTGGACTAAATTACAAGAGTGGAATGTTGAAGAGCACCATCTTGTAGTATATTACTAAAGAAGTAAATAACGCACGAATATAGGTTAGAATTTACTCTCACATCGTGCTAGGATCAGACTTGTTGACTAATTGAATACCGTATCGTTTAGGGAAGACGCTTCTAACGAGGTTATGGATTACTTGGATTATATTGACGATCTCGGAAGAAACCAACGGGAATGTAATACTGTGTACAGTGCGTGAAAGGCACATGGAGAGAGAGTTTAAGGAACGTTTCGTCCTAAGGAAGGAATTCTTTACTTTCCTCTAAATCTACTTGTAGATCATTTACAATAAAATTCAGACATAAATTCAGCTGTATCTCCCAAAGTACAGTTTTTGTGTTCCCTGCAAGTGTGTCGTACTGGAACATTTCAGTTAGTTATCGGTGATCTAACAAGCGTTCACAGCACGACTGCTGGCCGTAGTTACAGCAATACTGAGCCTGCAAATGATGATGAATGGTCTGAAAATAAAAGGACATTCTTCATGTTGGTAGGTTTCCCACACATCGTGGGTGCAATTGATTATAAGCATGTTCTCATTTTGTGCCCTCCCGCTGACAACGGCGAACTTACCAGAAAACGGAAGGTTTTTTTTCTATAAGCACACAAGTTATTTGTGATGCAAGTATGAAGATCAGGAATATCATTCGCCGATGGCCTGGTTCTACGCACGAATATGGGATAATAGTGGTGTTGCAGCGAACTTTGAGCATGGTTTATATAATGGAATGTCAGTGGGAGATAAGAGTTACGCCTGTACAAAATTCCTCACGACACCACTCCTACAACCAAATACACCCACTGAACACCGATAAAACACTGCTCATGCAAACACCTACAATGTTGTGGAACGCAATTTTGAGTGTGGAAAAAAATATTCCAAATCCTTGAAAACGAAATGCGCTTCACGCCTACAGCATACGGCAACGCAATAGCAGCTACGGCAGTCCTCCACAATTTCGCTCTGGAGGTAGGCGATATGTATGATGAAAGAGACTTGTTCAATAACAATGAAAACATTCAATTTGTGAATCACGAAGAAAATATAGCAAGAAGTGCCATTCGACGAGCTATTTTAAATGATACTTTTCATGAATGTGAAAACCAGTTAGTGCATTTTTCCCATGTTCCCTTGTAAATAAAGAGAGTATTATGAGAAATCTTTACTCTAAATTAAACAAAAATGCGAACTAAATAAAAGGATAACAATATTTAAACTGTAAATAACCATATTTTATATGAAATCACCGACAAAACTGGTAAACGGTACAGGATGAAAATAATTAGGCTACACATTGTTCGAAACTTCTGATACAATTTCACACACTTCACTCGCGTGATCTAAATAAGTCACAAAGTTCACCGAGTTTTCTGCAGGCATTGAACATATTTTGTTCTCTTATAGTTCTAAAACGTTTATTTTCATTTTGTGTACTTCCTCTTGCATTTCTCCCTCTCTCTCTTCATTTTCGACGTCTTCTCTTCGTGCTCTATGCGAAGGAAGTCCAAGCGCATCTTATGTAGATCTTCATTGTCCTGTCTACTAGTATAGCAATACGAATTTCAGCACATACATTTAACAGTTTCAGCAATGTTTCCTTATCGAATAAGTGTTAATGTTACACTTACCAACTTTCGGACTTCCAGCAGTATCGGTGATAGAAATTTCAACGTCATGATCCTATATATAGCTATTTGATTTAAGTCGCACCGACACGGATAGGTCTCATGGTGACGATGGGATGGTAAAAGCCTAGGAAGTGAAAGGAAGCGGGCGTGGCCTTAATTAAGGTACAGCCCCGGCATTTGCCTGGTGTGAAAATGGGAAACCACGGAAAACCATCTTCATGGCTGCCGACAGTGGGGCTCGAACCCACGATCTCCCGATTACTGCGTCATGATCCAGCGGAATGTATAAACTTGGGCCTATTTCATTATCATTACACGGATAATCAGCGTAAGTGTCATCAGCTCCGTGTGTAGGCTTATTATTGTTGTTGTCGTCTTCCATGTGATTAGCTTCTATCGCATCATTGTCATAAAATGAATTAATACTATCGAACACCTGGGGCATTATTTCAATAAATATTTTTGATACATCGTCAACGTGCGTTGTCTGCGGACCACCTCCCGCGTGTCCGTGGCTTTCTGCTTCTTAGCCTTTGCTTTTGAGTCCTTCCACAGGATTTTAAGTGTTTCTGCACTGCGTTTACCCTCACTCGAAACATTGAATTCTTCTGTCACGGCTTTTCACGCATTTTTTTATCCAGCATCTTTACGTCGTGTTTGTTACCCTCAATATCCTTCGCATACATCTTCATTATCTCTACTAACAAGCATTTATCTTTTCGCTTAAGTTTTCCCCCGTTTCCCACCGCACATAACCTTATCCATTTAGATTCCTTTACAGAAGACACACAAACACAACACTACTCCGCGAGTACCGAACGCTTCTTCTACAGTAACTAGAAGAGTAAATTGTACTTCAGCTCTCCGACGTTACTTCTGGAGTAATTTACTCTAAGATGTTGCACGCCACGCTTAGGATCTCTAATTATACGCAGTAATGTGAGAATGTGTTTGTTTTGATCGTGTTGTGAACCACCATGGCAATGTCTCTGATACAACTGTTCTTAAGTTTCCTCCGGAATAAAGCATTAAGAGAGAAATGGATTACAATATACATCGTGATTATTTTGAAGTCGATGACAAAACAGCATTATGAGAATAGGCGTAAGTCTGAGGTTAGGGAAGACTTCTAATTCCAAACGCTGTATCTATTTGTGTTCCTTAACAAATATTAATTTAGATAGAATGTAATTGATATTGCGATGTTCCGTCAGTGTCAATGTGCTTGAGAGTGTCGAATGATTTAGGTGCAAGTGTATGTTACAGTAATCTGTGCTTGCCTGTCGAAATGGTTGGCTGGATCTTGGAGTATAACAAAACTTATAAGCGTGACAGTTGGAGGAATCGGTATACTGTTGCACAGAAGAAATAGTGACTTGGAGGGATTAGCTGGGTTTTTAACGCAGGGTTTTACACTACCAACACCTTCCGATTCATGCTGTGGTTATCTGTTGTCAAGGAGGCTAGATCGTCCATGTGGTAAAATATCAATGTTTAGAGTCAATCAGAGACGAATTTCCCATATATGCGATTGATGTGCTACATCCCTTCTATTTTCAACAAAAAATAAATATTTGTTGTTCATATTTTAATGGGAGTTTTTTATATAAATTCAAACTCACGGTTATCGATATTAAGAGATGGATTAAACGAGCGCGGCTGGATAAAGACTGCTACTAATTGCCAAGCTACTCCAGAGATGGCAGAACTTATATTAGACCCTTGTCGGTTGTTGATCTCTTTCGTGAGGTTGGAATGTGGAACGAACAGCCACATCCGTCAAGAGGGCGGTGCATGGTGTAATCCTGTAAGTTATCGCGTGTGGCCGGGATTTATTTGCTATTTAGTGAAATACTGGAGTTCTTGCTTGTGAGTGGTTCTTTTTTGTGCTATTTGATGATATATGAAAAATGTGTGTTGTGATTCAGTTTCGTGTGCTTGTAGAGTAAATATCAAACAAAGAAAATGCGCGAGTGATGCAATTTTGAAATGGCATCACACCGATCAGTGAGTAGTTCAGCAGGCATGGATGTAGGAGCGCGGGGTCACGTGTTTCTAAAGCGCAATTCTAACCATTGTGTAATCGAACGACTATTAAGAGAACCATTTAGTTTATATCTTTTACTGAGAAAACTAGAATTATAACTTAAGAACAATCGCGTGCAACTCTGAATGTAACTACACAACTTAAGTTGTGTGTTCGTCACTTCAACAGAAATATTCATGAGACAGACCATTGGATTAGCGGATGATCTTTGCTGTTGGCCTTGTTTGTTTTCTGTTGAAAAGTGTATTTGAAAGGACGATCTGTTTGCGTTGATCCTGGCAAGTTTTTTTTCAGTTAAATCCCCTCAACCAGAAGTCAGGACTCGCCACGGAAGTCAATAGAGATTTGCACTTATGTTCATTAATGGGTAAAATCCTATTATATCTTTAGTGTCTGAACGTTTCATTACTGGGGTTACCATCATTGTATGAAGTGCTGCTATGTCATATGTCAACATTATATTAGCATTACCAAGGCCGTTCATTGGGTTAACATAATCATTTCGGGTGCACTTGGGCGGTGTGGTTCAGATCCAAAGTTGGCAGGTTCGATGCTGGCGCAGTCTGGTGGTATTTGAAAGTGCTCATATACGTCAGCCTCGTGAGGTAGATTTACTGGCACGTAAAGCAACTACTGCAGGACTAAATTCCGGCATTTTAACGACTCCGAATACCGTAAAAAGTAGTTAGTGGGTAGTAAAGCCAACAACATTATTATTTCGGGTATACTTCCCTTTCATAGGGTGCGGAGTATAAGAAATTGTCCAACACTTCAAAACTAAGGCAACAAATTATGTGTCATAGTTCTCATGAGAGCGAATAAATGGAGGAATTTAGCCTCTAATTTATTTTGAAACATTCAAATTGATGTTATAAACATCATTTTAACAGTTTTATAATATATTTTCATCTATCCAGCGAAGTGAAATATAAGAGAACACGTTATTTGACTAATTGATTTTTCTTTTCCAGTAGAATATATGATTCTAGTTGATTATATGAGGCGAACACTTGTTGGCGAAGCCTTTTCGTACGTGAAAAACGTGCTTTTCCCTATGATGTCGCATTTATCCTGTTACATTACCGCGTTTATATAATATGTACTGATATTTCCGAGTTAGCCAATAACAGAAATACGACTACTTCAGCCGCCATGTTTTTAATATTATGGTCAGAGGTCTTGACCGAGCACTGCACAGGACTGCCAACCCTTGACCTCAAGAACTAGTCGTACATTGTTAATGTGGCGCCGCTATTCTTGAAATTTCAAACTAGCGAACTGGTTTCGACTGTGACCGATGAACGTGGGACTGCGGGCGTAAGCCCCAAGGCTGTTAGGCCTCTAGCATTCCGTACGGCGATAGCAGAGTATTGTATGTTGGACACTGGCGAAAAGCTGAAGTGTTGTATCATGCTGGCTTGTCAGAAAACCATTGGTCTGGATTGGTTAGATTAAGCTAATGACAAAACCCCGAATTTGTTCTGGTTAGAGGGTCTCGGGATCGAGAGTGCTCACTTTGCCGGCAATTTGAGTTAATTCGTATTCACGACTTACTTTCCCTCTGACACGAGCGTGTTCTATCCTCCCCTACATTAAGGTAAGTTCAATAGAAAATTACTATTGTTTTGTATTGTTCATTGTTTCATTATATATTGCGTGTTTGTGTTGTGCGCGGGTTGCTGACGGAATGCATTTCACTTGATTGTTGGGAATTACGTCATATCCTATTGTGTCTCAGCCAATGGAAATGCTACTTAGTGCCTTAGCAGTGAAGAATGCCGTGTGTTAAATTATTTTATTAAAGTAGATGTACTTCTGGTGGGTCTCTGGCTGTCGCAGTGAACACATCTCTCCTCTACATGGATTTCCACATAAGATGTGATATATTTCAAATCCATTATAATGCTGTAGACCTTATGCTCCACTTACTGAATTTCTACCGTAATAATTGTACCGGAAGGTACACATCAACTCCACACGTTTAAAAGAAGCGCGTTAAGAAACGGTATCTCTCATACAATTCTTACAGCTAGTGCATGAAGTTGGGACATAAATCGGAAGATGTTACTCTTAAATATCACAGTACTGTGTTGTTTTAAAGTTTCCTAAACTGACTGGATTTAATTATTTTGTTTTGGTGTACAGCAGGAAGTTTGAAATTTCCTCCATAGATGTCCTTACAAAACTGTGGTCATGCACTCTGGTGCACTGTTGAAGAACTAGTGATTTAAAGAAGTTTTGTGTTCTTATGTTTTCTCAACAAAATATCAGTACATATTATATATTACTATATTATATATTTTGATATTTCGCGGTTTGTAAGACTTCCTTCTCCTCCCGCCAGCTTTGACTCTGGCCAATGGGAAATTTTCTGTAATTATTTTTCAGCCAATAATAGGCTTCTTGTACCTTTTAAACTATCCAATAAAAATGAGAGGGTGTGTCCGTATTTAGTCCATAGCCTTCTCGAACCATCCCCTCGGGTATATAAGCTGCGGCTTTTTCAAGCTACCTTGTCTTATTGATCGTCGAAGTACTGAGTGTGTGTGTTAAGACAGGAGGCGGGGTACCTCATTCTTCTTTTCCACGAAGGCCCAGTAGTTTGGGTAATAGATACCCCTGTGTACAAAAATTGTAAATTGTTGGTTGGGCCTAGAGAGGGCAGAAAATGTAAGATTTTTTGTGTAAAGTTGCTTTGAGTAGGCTGTAAGAAGTTGGGAGCTCAGCCTACTTGGTTGAAGTTGGAGAGCATGTAAGCTCTTTTCTGAGATTGTTGAGAGGGGTGCCTCTGGAAGGCTGTTGGAGCAAAGTACTCTGGAATCTTGTGTTGAAGTAAACTCTACACTGGCGACATTGTAAATTTGTAAATTAGTGGCTTGAAGCCAAAAATGTTAAATTCCCTATTCTGGAGTTTTCTGTTCTTATATCAAATTGTCATTGTACCTGATACACTGTTGTTTTCACCAAGTGAAGGGTGTTGTTAAATTTGATTTTCTGAAAAGAAATATAACCTTTATTTTAAAGTTTTGATATCGTAGATAGACCCATTCAACTCCGCACCTTCTTTCACCTCTCTGTGATCCACGAAACCGCGGTAACAATAATAAAAAACTGTTATTATTTTCTTTCGTAATTTGCTTTACGTTGCACCGACACAGATAGGCCTTATGGCGACGATGGTGTAGGGAACAGCTGGGAGTGGAAAGGAAGCGTCCGTGGCTTTAATTAAGGTACAGCCTCGGTATTAGACTGCTCTCGAAATGGGAAACCACGGAAAACCTTCGTCAGCGCTGCTCACTATCTCCCGAATACAAGCTGATAAGTACGTGATGCGAAGTGACTTGCTCGGTAATAATTACTAGCAAATGTAGCGCGCCGGCCTGTCACAGCTGGATGCCGTGGTTCAAATCCCGATCACTCCATGTGAGATTTGTGCTGGACAAAGCTGAGGTGTGACAGTTTTTCTCCGTGTACTCCGGTTTTCTCTGTCATCTTTCATTCCAGCAACTCTCTCGAATATAATTTCATTTCATTTCATCTCTCAGGCTTCGGCAGCCGGCACAATTCCTATCCTCGCTGCTAGATGGGGACTTCATTCATTCAATTCCCGACCCAATCGGATGACTGGAAACAGGCTGTGGATTTTCCCTAGCAAATGTACCCGTGCCTCGTTACGGTATTGTACATTGTATATAGATTTCTATGTAAATAACTCTTCACGCAGTAAGATTTTATTAAATTACATGTTTCTTAGCGTTATCCGAGAAACGTCTTGTGTAGGTCCCCATACGTTGTTATCCATGTAAGGTGTGGAGTTCTGATGATAATGGCAGGTCACCTTTCCTACTTCCAAACACATTCCCGTTGAGGAGATTCCATTATAATGGGACGCTCCTTCCCTACTGCTAGACAGAGTTAAGTTGTGGTGTTATCACTGTAATGACAGGCCCCTATTCCTAATGCCAGTCACAATTGAGTTGGGAAGTTTTGATTATAATTACAGGCAGTCCTACTGCCAGTCACAATCGAGACTGCGAGTTCTGGTTATAATGACAGGCCTCCTTGCGTACTGCCCATCATAATCGAGTTGAGGTGACTTCATTATAAAGACAGGCACCCTTTACAATTGCCACTGTTGACAACAGTTCTTATAAGTTATCATTAACGCAAATTAACGCCAATAATCTGTTTATTAACATAAAAAAAGTTTACAATTCCCTGCACTAACCAAATAATACGTTAGCTGGCATGATCTTGACCATAACCAAAGATTATAAAAATAAGATAGGCTGTATTGTGTCTCTTGTAACGTCCATAGATGCACCAGTAAGAAATGGCATATCAGTCCATGGAATAAATGAGGTTTCGGAACAGCCTCACACCTTGCCATTGTTATTTTCAATTGAAGAACACTCATTACAGTAGCTGAAACACAAACACATTAAATAAGTGAACTAAAAACAATGTCGTATCAAGGGTGTTCACAAATCAAGTCTCGATGGCAGTTTAATTCTCTGCCTCACTCTTGACAACTTGAAATCTTTATGTGAAGGTTTCGTCTCAGGCAAAGTGATCGTCCCAGTTTGAGGCTGCTTCCAGTCCTCTGAAGTTGTGTGTACCTCTAATGGTAGAGACGCTGGAATGGTCTGATCAGGTATCCCTCAGATGTCTTCAGCTCGGCTACTCTTCATCCTTCCCTGGATACACTTCCACGACGATCGCAAGGGGCCAGCTGATACGTTCTGTGGAGTCTGCTCCTATCAGTACTACATTTCCCGTCGTAATGCTCTTGGAATTCCTTTGGCCGTGGTGAACTAAGAGTGCCAAATATTCACTCCTGAATCTTTGCCGTAGATCCTCACGTGCTTTCCGGAGGCAGCTAAAACGGTTGCCATAGACAACCTTGTCAACTGCATCCAAATCTGGAGTCTAATTTGTAGGAAGTCCGTGCAGAAATGTTGAGGTGTAAAAGGCATTAATTAAGCCCAATTGTCCGAAATGTATGTAAGCGGTCTTGAGTTGATCGTTACCTTCCAATCAAACAACACCGTATATAATTCTTCGTAGTATACAAAGGCTCGTTCCAAGATTCGTCACAGCAGTTCTTTCACTGTTATGACTAGTCTCTCCTACTATTCTCCCCACCAGGCTGCTGTAAGTGGGATTAATTTCCAAGTACTCTTTCTGATAGATGAGTGGGTGTCAATCTAATCCCAATCCAACGTTTTTAGGGCATTATTATGTCCTACGAAATTGGTCCCGTTGTCTCAGTACAGCACACAAATTCTTCCGCACCAGGCAATAAAAGCATCACTTGTTAAAGACTGCACCAGCTCCAAATGTATTGCACGATGCACCGCACAAGCAAATTATAAAATCCAGGCCTTTTCTGCATACTTTAGATACAATGGTCCTGCATAATCTCCCACCAAGACCTCGAAAGCTGCTGTTAAACCCACTCTATCCTTGGGCAATAAAGCAAAATTTGGTGCTGCAGGCCTAGCCTTGTACCTTTCACACTTGACACATTTTGCAATAACTCATTTTGCCGCTTTCCTAACCCCAAGAATTCAAAATATTTCCCTGAGTCTAGCTAACAGTCTGTTGTATTTCTTTTCCAGTGAGTTTACCTCACTTTGCTTTCTTTGCCTTTTGTAAAGTTATGGAAAATCTAATTACCCAACCAATCATTCTGATTGTATTAGCATAACTAGAGAAATATAAGAGACGCGAAAAAAACTCAGCAGAACAACACGCCACACTTGATTTAACTGTCTTCCGTTTCTCAATGTTGACTTCTTCAGGTGTGACAACTTCATAAAATGGCCACTGCTCTGGATTATCCCTAAGCCACCGTGGTTCCTACCACCATTTGGAATGCAGCCCCTTGGTGGAAGATAATCTGCATTTAGAGTCCCAGATAGGTGGTATAAATGATGAGTATTTGTGTACTGTCGTATTTCTAGACAATGGTTGCCCACGAATGTACTCCAGTTGTCTGCCTGCTTTATCCAAGTCAAGGCTAGTAACAATTCGCTCCAAAAAAAATAATGTTCCGCACTGTTCTAGTCCTAACGCCTCTTTCACCTGCATACAAATTCTGGTACCAATGACTGCTGCCAACATTTCCAAGCGTGGTATAGTGATATGTTTGACAGGAGCAATCCTCGCCTTAGGCTAGACCAACTGGACCGATAACCCCGTGCCCTTCCTTGCCATCAAGAATATACAAGCGCATACGCAAGTTTACTTGCATCACGAAATTCATGAAGACTGACAACTTCTGCTCCCCACTCCACTTGTACCATCCTCCTTGGAAGCCGACACCTAGCTAGCCATTGCATCTGCTCCATCCAGGTTTTGAATTTACTTGTAATGCTATCAGGAATCTCTTCATCCGATCAAAATTTGTGTTTCCAAATTTCTTGCAGCATTAGCTTTGGTAGTAATGTAGACGGACATGTGGAGCCAATTAGGTCAAAAACTTGCTGAGCCACAGACAACAGACTCCTCTTGGTAACTGGACAAGTGGCCATCGCAATGGTTTTGACATTACAGAGAAGCTCGTCTGTAGTGACACCACATAAGAGACCTAGGACCGGAACAACTCCATCTTGCACTACAACTCTATGTTTTTGATGAATGGAGCCGATGATCCAACCACGAAGCTCAAATTGTGCTTTAGACGTCAATGTGGTAGCTTCCCTCACAAATTTCTGCAGCTGTTCTTCGTTGATTACACCGGTAACACAGTTGTCCACGCAGAAAGAGTCTCTGAGTCACTCTGCGGTACTATTCAGTTTCTTAGGTGCATGTCTCAAGTGATGTGATATAGTCGCATCCAGTAAGAATGGCCTAGACGACATTCCAAACACAACCCTGCAATATCTGAGAATTACCACCACTTTGTTGTGGCAGTCCTTCCACCAAAGAAATCTTAAAATATTCTTGTCACCTTGGACTAGCTTGATTTGTAGAAATACCTTTCTGATGTCAGCTATCACTCCAAAAGAATGTTCTCTGAATTGTATCAACAGCTTGGGTATTCATTCCACCAAATTGGTCAATTTTTCAAAACAGCTGTTAAGTGAGTTGCCTTCTTTATCTTGGGCTGAGGCATCGAATACAGGCCTAATTTTGGTGGTTATATTAGACTCCTTTATTGCTGACTGGTGAGGGAGGTAGTGACCATAATTATAGTGGGCAGTGTGTATCATTTCCACTATGCCCTCCGACAGCCGTTCACGAAAGACTTCATTATACTTTCCAACTTGCCAGTGGTTTGAAGTCTTTTGCTTACACCCAACAATCTCTTCTCAGATAGATCGTAGTTGCTCATCAACTGCAGATGTCAGTCCTTCCAGGGTAGGCATACCTCGTATCTTCTTTCCTGGTGAGCTTTCACCATCTTGTGGATGAATTCAAGTGTGTCTGCCTGCAGAATTTCTTTGGTTTTGACATCCGGGGGGTCCCTTATGGCTATGGCTTCCAGACACCACAAATCAGCTACATCAAAATGTGCCATACATAAGTAGTTAGTTACTGCACTGCAGTTGCTGAGTATTCTACGCTGCTACACCACCGTCCAGCCCAGTTTAGTTTCGAGAGCAACCATTGTGTCATCTAAAACTACTCTGCAGCCTGTTAGCAGCTGCCAAATTACGTCTGCCTGAGTAATATTCTTACCACAGGACATCATACCCTGCATCCAATAAGGTTACGTTGTGGTTTCGAAGCACTGGGTAATACTGCTGGGTCTCAAGCCGAGGTACAAAATCACAAATTTTCTGTTGATCCAACAAAGGAATATTACACTCAAGATTTTAATCTAATCTTCTAAGAGTGACCTCATAAATACCATGCAATTCTTGTCCCGTCTCTGCTCCACCAAAAGATATTATGTATTGACTTATCTTCCTCTATCTTCTTCAGCCAAAGCTTGTGAACACCGTCCTTTGTGATGTATGATTTTTGAGATCCCGAGTCGAGTAATACTCTTGGCAACTTAACAACCTCGTTTACCGATACTTTAACTACCAACGTTTGCAACAATATCTGTCCCTTTTGATCAGATAATAAGTTTTCTGTTCTACCCAGTTCATTTCCTTTCTCGACTAAAATTTTCTTACTGCTATCGACTGGAAATATATCCATCAATCCCTTGCACATAATGGTGTGATACCCCTTACAACAAATCAAGCATTTCAATAGGCCTACACTTTTTGCACCATGGCCCACCTTGAGACAGTGAAAACATGTTTCTTTTCTGAACTTTTTTTTTCTCTGTAGTGAGACCCCTAGCTTTAAACGAGTCCTGAGACACGTGGTTCCCTTTATTGAACCAAATGCATGCCCTATCAGTACTTTTCACTCGAAAAAATGACTGCCTCTGTGGGTAGCTTTTCTCTGTTGTTTTGAGATATACCCCACAGCCCCCTAGGAAATTGGTTCGAGCCAGAAGGAGACTTTCCTCACTTTCTACCTCTTGTCTCAAAAATCTCAAAAGTGTCTCCAGATAATTAGATTGGGCACCCTTCTTACACGCCCGTGACATACAAAACCGTTTCCATGCTTTCAAAATACCATCTGGTAGTGCTGATTTTACAAGCGGATAAATCATTGCTGCATATTTATCACTAGTGAACCCTAGCGACTCTAGTACCCTTAACTGGGTCTCCAATTTATCAAAAAAAGATTACGTAGACTGATATCATTTGGCTTGTTACTCTTTTGATGTATTAATTGTAGGAGTTCACGAACATAAATCTCAATCACATGTTCATCTCTTGCAAGCCACGTTCTTAACTGTTCTGTGGCTTTCTCATACAACGCGGGTGGATGTAGGTTTGAATGAAACTTGCAGGGTAGCTACAGGATGCCTGAAAGCAACCAATGCCCAGCACTGCACCCTCCAAGCCATGTCTGATTTTCTACACTCACAATAACTTCATAGCAGTTTGCACCTCCACTCCAAACCAACTGAAACCGCTTCCTCACTCTCTTTTGTTCTTTTCATTCCCACTTGGTTTCACTCCATCCCCACAAAGTAATGTCCTTCTTGCCCACGTATTCTGTTAATTTTTCTGTCCTGCCATTAAGGGAGTCAAGACATTTATGGTTACAGTCTTTGTCACTGGTTGCCCGCTTTTCACAGTTCCCCAGGACGAGAACATCAGGAACTGCGTGTTGTTTTAGAGGACAACCCAACTCATTCCGAGGCCTCGACTCACACTCTATTATTTTATAGGCTATTAGTACGCTGGGCTTGCAACACCGAAAGGCATTTTATACCTATTGCCAGAATTCATTCAGGCCGTCCCTAACGTGGGAAGCCAGGCGCCTTTTGCAGCCGTCCTAACATGGAGTGCAGACATTGACAGGTGGACTTTTGTGGTATCACATCCACCAAGGCACCATGAGCCCTCATAAAGAGCCTCACCTACCCGAAGCCATTTGCCTGTTTAGATTGAACTCGTGTTAATCCCCGGAACCAGGTCTGCCTCTTCCACCATCTCCACCATGCAGAAGTTTACCTTCTTCGCCATAGATGCCTTTGAGTTTTCCCTCGTAACCCTGAGGTGGGTCCCTTACCAGATACTACACAGCGGGTCAGTGTGCTCTGGCTGCCTCCAAACATTGTCCTCACCTGCTATCAATAGAATGTAAATTGCACTCGCCTGCAAATGTGACGCAGTTTTCTTCTAAGCATATTTCTGTAATGATAGCCGCTGTTTTCGTTCTAGCACACCATATCGTTTAGAGATTTCAGAATTCTGGAAACGGCACCACGTGGTTGGCACAATGTTCTGTGATAAGAGCCTCGGCATAATGAACAGTCCAGTTTCTGGTTTCGTTCTACACACTGGACACTCTCCGGATGGTTTTCGTTTGCATATGTTTAAGTATATCGCACCTCCCGGCATGTGCGACTGAAAAATCACACCTAAAGGTAGTATAAAACGTGAAAGTTGGTTCCTTCCTTCACTCAGACAAACAGGGAAACTCTTCTTTAAAAGGGTTTTAAACACTGCATCATATTTCTTTGACATTGTGGTCAAACATATAATCAAAAAGCACTAATGTCTATAGCATGGCACCTTTGATGTTAAGGTTACTCGCTTGCGACTACTACTTCATACTTCAGCCGGTAGAGGTCGTGCCGCTTCCTAGTTGGCCACCAGGTATACTGTATATAGACCCTGGTCGGGTAGCTTGGACCTTGCCGTCCTCTGGTAGCCGTCTTTCCTTCTTTATTGACAATGTTTTCCTAATTTAACAAATGCGTGTAATTTTTTAGGTCTTATATTCTGACATAATCATCTGCTTCTCAATATCGTTCAACCTAATCGTTATTAATAATTTTTCTTCGTTTTGATTCTCTTTATCCCAATAATCTCTCATTTCAATTTTGTCTAGCATCCTTTCAACTTGTTTACCCAATAATCATCATGTAGATATTTCATCTCATGCCTAAATTTAATACTTCCCTCCCATTTCCCCTTTATAAACATAATGTTTTGTTACTTTTTTTAGTTACACCTGTTCGTATTATTCTTTCTGGAGATCGATTCAGGCGGTGAGTTATTGTAGCCAGGGGCAAAGTGTCAGGGGAGACAGGATAGACAGCGTGTACCCTTAATATTTTGTGAACGAATTATTGTCTAGTTCATTCAATCAGTTTTTAGAACATTCATTATTTCCACCTTAACGACATTATTGTATTCCCCGCTGTACTCATTTTCACCTCACTTTGACAATGCTAGGGCTCGCGTCCAGTTACACGAAGCACGTAGGAGGAAGTAGACTCTGTCCATTCTGTGTATTTTCCCTTTGATTTTCAAAGATTTCACATAGAGGAAGACTAACGCTATATGCAGGTGCTGACTGTGCAACTATAACGTTCCTATCGCGAATTTTCTCCACCCAGTAGACATACTTAACAGCGTCTCTTCTTGCTCTCATTGGCTAGTATTTGGCTATCAGGTATAAACGTGTTCTTATTGGCTACCATCTCAGACATGCTTTTAATGGTAGTAATTTGAATTTACTTTATTATAAGACGCGTCTAAAATAAAATAATGATATTCAAATACCAAGTGTAGCAAACTTACACCTAATAAATGAATGACAGCATCAGAACCATTCATGTACATGCATTTTCTTGCCCGCCAATATTAGTTACGGTATTAAACCCAACAACTTTTGCCTTACATTCTTAATAATGAACTCCAGAATGTACATACGGAAACAAAAAACTGCTTAAATTGATGTTGTATATTCTGTTAATGTCATTTTCTAATGAACACGATATGAGTGCCTTGAAACGAATTAAAACCTATTTAAGGAATTCGATGACCAACCAGAGACTGTCTAACTAGGGAGCTCTAGCTATAGAGAAGGAACTGTTACAGCGTCTTAGCAAGAAGCCTGACTTCAAGGGGAGGATATAATAGATATACTTGCTGAAATGAAGGCAGGCGGATTGAACTCATTTACAAGAATATTCTTTAAGGTGACTTGTACGAAAAATCTATTTATTTCTTATTTCTCTTATAAAATAAACATAACAAAGAAATATATTGCTCTTTTAATTCCAAAATTATGTTGTTATTAGACAAATCCCGCTACCTATTTAGACTATATTTAAAAATAAAACGAGTGCACGTAGGGTTATAGGTTGTTATAGGGTTTGTCTTAGTTTCCGAGTCGTTAATATAATATTGAACACAAATCTATATGCATCGAAAACAAAATTCTCTCTACCCCCTTACTTAATTCATGCTTTGCCACTGATTGTAGCACCTAGCAGGAAAGAAATTGATGAAAGTCCGAAACTACCGGACAATGTCCGAATGTAAGTACTTCTTGTGTAATAATGCCCCTCCCTAAGAAGAATTTTAGATATTCTGTGACCTTTGGAGATAAACTTATCTGCAGGAAAGCTTGCTTAATGTTGGATATCATATATATTTCATGCATTCTGAATTGCGTCAGAAACTTGGAAATTAATTCCTTTAAGTTAGACCCCTCTCAAGGCAGGTACTCAAGGTATTTCTCTTGGAGTCCTTGATCGAAGCAACAAAATCAGGACTATCTTGTGGTAGTTCTTAATAACTACGTGGTGGGACAAGTATGTCCTAGATTTTCTCTTTCCGGTACTGCAGGATGCAAGCGAACTGTGCAGTTCTATTTTCTCATTCATTGTGTTTTTACTATATTATTAACTGCTACTATTTTTGTACAAACGTGTAACAATTTGTGTCTCACTACGGCGGGATTTTATTTCAGTTATAACATATTATGATTGAGTTACAGTAACTTTGCTTTATTTAGTATTACGATAGCATTAAACATGGTATTAATTGTACAATAATTAGTTTAGTATATGAGAGGGCTTAGTGGCCTTAACTACGCCAACGAAGACAATCGTTTATCCCTATTGTGCCAGATTCTAGCCATGTCTACAGATCTCATCATATTCTTCCAAATATCCCTTGACCGAGAGAATTTTCCAGCAAGTATTTACAAGTTATGGGTGCCTTCTTTCCAACAAAAGGTCAACTCAGACCTCTTTTCTTCATTAACCTCAACAGTTTGGTTGAAGACCTGGAGAGCCTCTAATTCACATCCTTCCTTGGTCTTCACTACCCCTTTGTCCTCAATTCAATTCCGAAGAACTCTAACTTCCATACGTCGGATCAATTAGGCTGAATGTTACGGAAATAGATTCCCATAGGGAACCTGAAATATTTGTCCTGAATGGGTGAATATATAATACCAATATGATTGGTTCATTATTGGACATTATATCTGATGGCCTAGCAAGCATCAATATTTCAAAATGAGGCAAAGTTTCTCAAAGTGCATTTGCACTGCCGGTTGCTTTAAGTAGCCTACGCAGTGGTCTTCACATTATGTACGAGCCATGCGTCTTGGTAGGTGTGCTAGTTACCAACTGATGAACCCAAATTGGCACACTGAGGCAGAACGCTGGCAACAGGAAAGAGTTAGATGGAAAATTTATAATATCCAATAACAGACCAATTATACTGATCAGACTGCAAGTGTAAGTTATATTTGTATACCAAGAGGAACAAATTAGCCAATCGGTAGTCAATCTGAAAAGTCAGTTTCTGTCACCAGTCCTATATCTGGAGGACCCCTTCCCTTAGAGAGAATCATTTGCTTATCCTTTAGTATGGGATACAGACTTTTGACGTTTAAATATGGGTACATATCCTCATATATTCACTTAATACAATGCATGTATTGAACACTGAAATTTACCACTTAGAATTCCTAATATTATGTCATATGCAATGTGTAGCATTCAACTAATTGCAACTCCACAAAATTGTCTGTGACTTAATTTTTCCTTCCCTGATGGTTTGATATCCTTTTCATTCACATTGTGTCTATACAAATATCAGATCATTGAGCACCACTGTCAAACAAGGCAAGTACTTCATTCAATTTATCATTGGCCACTACTTCGACCATCACTCTCTGCAGAAGAGTGGGGCCAATTTTCTGAAACAGCAATACTTGGGGTTGCTTACACTTTCCTTTGGATGACTCAGTCTTTAACTTTGGACTGGCTGGGAATATCGGAGCACATTAACGTCAAATGATGTTTAAGACAAGCAAGAAATTTAACGCCTTATATTTCTTTGCCCCATGAACTGCCTTTTGGCACACACAACAGCCACATTTTGCAAGCAAATCATTTTAATGCCTAGTGACATTTGTCTGAGCCTAGAATATTCGGACGCATTGCAGGAAGTTTTATCACACCATATGCACTACTTGTCATGTTGTCAGTCCATTTGCTTTGCTTGCCCCAAAATAATGTAAGCAGCAGAGGGCACTTTATTATTTTTAATGCTCCCTAACCTAACGTTATTGACAGAACTATTACAGTCAATAGGAGAAAAAAATAACCGAAGGTGCTCTTCACTCTCTACCCCAAGCTTCAATATTTAGAGCAAATGAATTAAGTGGTTACTCAAGTTAAGTACCTTAGCCCTGCATTATTTCTCATACCCTCGGGAGGTCCTCAGGCAATGCCATCTCGAAAGGTATTATATAGGGACGTTTTCATAGGTGATTCGTAAGTTAAAGGCTATGAGATGCATTTTCATTCTATTATATATGGTACTCAGCCATAAATTCCTTATCTACAGCCTGCATCACCCTCAGAACTAACAGTTCGTGAACACATATTTCCGTCAGCTGTTCAATAGCTTTGTTGTAAGTTTGTAATGTCACAATGGGAGGAAGTTCTCCACAAGTTCATTGGTATTTGAGCCTGGTTAAGTTCCTTGAATCAAATAAAGATACTTGTTCTCATCATGAATACTTTCATCATCATTGGTCTTTCGAAACAAACCTCCCAGAAACCTAACCATCTATAAATAATTTCAATTCCAGGTCATAGCCTCAGGTTTCCCTGAAATGAGGCTGAGGGCTCACCAGTTTCATTATTTCCAGAGGCACAGTGATCTCATCCCTCCTGATGGACCTCCACAACGTGGCATTCCTCTCAATCCAAATCTTCCTTCAAAAACCACAGGTACCGGTATTTCATATCATTTTCAGTAGTCTAACAATTACTTAAAAGAATTGTGGGAAATACTTCTCCTTTCAATGAAGGATCCATTTCTAACTTCTGACTGAAGTCACCCAGACATCAAACCTGCACTTGTATATTTCTCAGTTTATCCAAGAATTGTCCTGTCAGTATGGTCACCAGTTATTGGGAAAAGCAGTGGAACACCATGAAATTATAAATGTAAGACGTCAGTAGATATTTTAAATAATATTAAGGTAAAGAAATCAACCTTAATAAAAGTACATAACTTCCTAGTAACCAGAATACATGCAAAAAATCATCAA
Source organism: Anabrus simplex (assembly GCF_040414725.1). Lineage (NCBI taxonomy): Eukaryota > Metazoa > Arthropoda > Insecta > Orthoptera > Tettigoniidae > Anabrus > Anabrus simplex. The sequence goes on from NC_090267.1 coordinate 15,823,657, forward strand.
TTAATAACAATAGTCACCAAATTCATCACCAAATAAAAGAAAGTCACAGTTCAACCCCACAATTCTTTTACCAAAGCTAACTTACTGCTAACTTAAACAAAGTGGGGGAATAAATTTAATTATCAAACACAAAGAAGTTCTATCAAGTAACAACCTTTATCATGTACATTCTTATAGTATAGAGTTAGGCAAAGTTAACACTAATACGTAAATTCAGGAATTTATCAAAAGGGGTAAAACTAAAATGATGTAAATGTACACTGAATTTTTTCTGAGTGTTATATATATTTTTTCCATTATTAAAAAAGCCTGGTACATGCTACTTTTTGAAACTGGAACGTAATGCCTTAACAACGTAGAACATCATGCGACAAAGGGAGAATTAAGAGCAATGTCTTGTTGAGTAGAATACAGCAATCCTCTAGTTCCCAGTGTCCTGGAGCTGGGGGGGGGGAGTGACCATTTTTATAATGAAACTTGATTTTTGATATATGCATGATATTCCTTGTTTTAGTTAAGACATTAATTAAACAATTTAACATTACTGTTAAGCCTATTCACTATTTATATCCAATCTGTAATGTAGTTTTTAAATTTTACTTTTGTCCTACACATGAAGTGTTAAATACTCTAGGACAACATAAGTCAAAATAGTGCAAGTCTTAATTCACATCACAATTCTGTACAGAGTTTTCCTCAAATTATGACAGACATAGTGAATGAATTGAATGAATGAATGAATGATAACCACCCACTGGGAGAGAGCAACCATTAGTGAATGATTGAATGAATGCTCTCAATCTACAGCTAAGGATTCAAAAATGGATGAATGTATGAATGAACTGAATTCATGCTTGCATGAAAGAAAAACTCTCTGCCTGTCCCAGATAACCAATTTAACAGAGAATGAATGAATGAATGAATGTGCTCAGCCTAAATTTATGGTACTCTAGCAACTGAGGAAGGAACATTCCATCTAATGTAACCTAAGCAAATTGACATGCAATTTAACAATGAATTACATTAAGAAATATTGACAGTAACAATACAACTGCAATAATACTAAAAGTTGAATTATAACTAGCTTTCTTTTTTTTTTATTACATTCATTTTACTACACCAATAAATGTTGCTGTCCTACCCAGTGCAACCCATTCTTTGTTTAATAATTTTATAATTGTTTCAGATTCTTCCTCCCTTTTAATTCTTGCTCTGCAATCACTATCCCAGTATCTCATGCCAAGCACGTCTGTTTCCCTACATACTCTCAACAGATATGCCTCTTCTATTAATTCTCCACTTAACAAACAACAGTTCTCTACATTTTTCCCTCTTATACTATTATTCTTAATAGATACTCATGACATACAGCACAATACTATACCCCTTACTTAACCCATTGAGCCCTGCATATTTGTTGGATTGAAACTACATTGGCGCTGGGATTATTTTGGAGGAAATACAGTGTTGATTCATATCGTGAAAAATTTCTTACTTACGAGACCATTAAAGATTTAAATATACATGAAAACAAAAGGCTTTCATACCACAAACTGCGGAACAAGGAATACAGTAAAACACTTTATTAGCATCATGCGTCCGTACTCAGTCCGCCTTCTGAGCTGTAACACAGCCTTCTCTTTGCATTTCCTCTTCAATTTCCACATCTATTTGTTCTTCAGGAGCATTGCTCACACTAGTACTAATATTACTACTAACTTCACTGAAAAAAATTACATTCCAAATCATCATTACTTCCTAAAAGGGGTTATATATCGGTAAATATCAGTTCTATACTGACAGCCATCTTGTTTACAAGCAAATCTCAAAGTCGAGAGATAGCTGACTTCAAACTAATATTACCAAGCACACTATCGATATATATTAGCAAAGAAAATATGACACTGCAAAGAAAGAATCGCTACACAAATCACAAATGCAACCCACTCTGCCATCTCTTGAGGAAAAGCTGAATTACGTAGTAAAATGAGACAATGGAACAGTTCCGTGGTCCGGCATTTGGTCCACTGAGACGAAACACGGAACGGTTCCGTGGCTCGTGCCCAATGAGTTAACTACTTTCCTTCTTTACTGACAAGTTTTGCCAATTTTGCAAATACCTGTAAAGTTTTAGGTCCTATATTCTGACATAATCATCTGCTTCTCAATATCTTTCAATCTAATCATTGTTAATCAATTTGTTCTCTTTGTTCTGAATCTCTTTATCCCAATAATCTCCCATCCCAATTTTGTCTCACTTCCCTTCGACTTGTTTATCCAATAATCATCATGTAGATGTTTCATCTCATGTTGGTATGCTAAATATAATACTTCCCTCCCATTTCCCCTCTATAAACATAATCAATGTTTTGTTACTTTTTAGTTATACCTGCTTGTAATTATTTATCTGTACACAGAATTCTAACTTCACTATTAGTTGTACATTCTGGTAGCTTCATTATTATTTTGCAGAAACTATCTATTACCCCTACTTCTTTAATGCATTTTTCAATGCCCCATATTACTGCTCTGTACAATGTTCTGGATTTTACAATGAAATTTAGAACATTTTTTTGCAGTTTATACTTGGTATTTGGCACCTTCCACTCCAAACATCTCATGTTTGATAAAACTGCCAGGGCTTTAATTTTTTTGCTGACCTTAATTGTTCTTTCCACTTACCATCATAAGCTACTCTTAAACATTCTATCTTACTGACTACCTCTAACTCTGCATCTTCTATCTAACACCTTTCTTTTAAAAACTATAACTTCTGTTTTCACATTGTGAATTTTAAAATTACATTATGAACAATATTCAGCAGTTTTTGTGATGCTTTTTTGCAATAATAAATAATGTTTTTATTTCTCACTAACTGCTTTTTGACAGTTTTTGGAGACGCCGACATGTCAGAATTTTTTCTGCAGTTCTTTTACGTACCAGTAAATCTACCGACAGGAGGCTGACATGCTTGAGCACCTTCAAGTATCACCAGACTGAGCCAGGATTGAACCATCCAAGTTGGGGGTCAGAAGACCAGCGACTCAACCATCCCGGACACTCAGCCCGGCAATGTTTCTTTATATAGAAAGTGATTCCAGGCTGTGTTAAGTGTCATACTTTCATAACCTGCATACACTGGTTATGCCCACCCCCCTCCACACTGCCACATATTATCATTATTCTCTGGTTTTCTCCACACACTTTCTTTAAATTATTTAGATTTGTTCTATTCTATCCTGGGTGTCTTTTATTTTTATTATTTTCTATTTATTCCTTCTACCACATTTGTCCTTGATTGGTCTGATGACCTCTGTGTTACTTTTCTCACACACACACATGATGCATTGGAACATCTTAATTGCTTGATGATGATGCTTGTTTTAAGGGGCCTAACATCGAAGGTCATTGGCCCCATCTTAATTGAACCTTAATGGTGCAATCACCCACTTGCAATCTGGTGCTGTACCACAATACACAAAACCATCTGGTGACGAATGAGCGTACTTACAGTGACCAACATCAAAGCATCCTTAAATTCAAACCCTCATTCTTGTAGAAGTCTTGCTTGTGAATAATAAAGATTTTCATCTGAAGATACAGAGCAAAGTTCTCTGTGAAACACATAATGAGTTTCTCCTCGTTTCCTTGACACGGCATAAGCACCAAAGCCCATATCATATGTTAAGTTACGGGCCATGAAAGCATCAATGTTAACAAAGTATAACTTAGGTAAGGCAGGATACGAGATTACCGAAGATACCTACTAAAATGCAAACTAAATATAGTTTTATGTTCAGTCACCCAATTTACGAACTTTGCAAGTTTTGAAGCACACATTTTATCAAATCCAGAGCTGCTCTCAATGCATTACTCAAAATGCGCTGATGCTGGAAATATTCCCCCCTATGTTATATACAAAGAAAAGAAGTTGACTATATGCATGTCCATGCACCTGCATGAGAAAAACATTTCTATGCAATGTGAGTGAAGCAATTCCTTCAAAGAATAGGAGTTAAAAAAAAAAAAAAAAAAGGGTGCGAAGATGACGCTTAGAAAACGTGCTATTCGCATTCCTTACAGAGGCACGGTCTTTATCTAGAATGAACTACCATATGTGTTCGAAGGTTACTCCGCCGATTGAATGTACTATTGCAAACTTTACAAACAAATGGCCTTTCTCCAGAATGAAGTAACATGTGCGACCCAAGAGAATCTTTTCTAGTGAATGTACTATTACACTCTTTACACCGATACGGCCGTTCTCCGGAGTGAGTTCGCATGTGGGTTAAAAGCCGATTATGCAGAGTGAAAGTACTTTTACACACTTTACACGAAAATGGCTTTTGTCCAGTATGAATCCGCATGTGGGTTTGAAGACGACTTTGTACAGTAAAGGTACTACTGCATTCATTGCACGAAAACGGCCTTTCCCCAGTATGTGTCAGCATATGAGATCGAAAAGACCTTTGTCGATTAAATGTACTACTACATTCCTTACATTGGTATGGCTTCTCTCCAGAATGAACTAACATGTGTGTTCTAAGGGAATCTTTCCTAGTATATACTTTATCGCACTCTGTACAGTGGAACGTCCTTTCTCCAGATTTTATGGTCAATACAGCATCATTCTCCACACTGAAATAAAAAGAAAACAAGCTACAAATCAGACGAATATATAGCTACAATTTCAGAGGAATATATAACACAATCATACTTCTAGAAAGGTGACCACTATAGGTACCAATATATTTTGTCATCTATTTCAATGGAACTCCAAGTATTGTCATTACTGCTTTACAAATAAGAAATGTGCACAATTGTTCCTACATTACAAATGAACTCCCCATGTGATTCCAGCTTAACAGTAATGAACAAATCCTTCAAGCTAATTAGCTAGAGTCCCGTGAATACTTTACGAGGTGAGGGAAATTTCAAAATAAAATGTGTATCACAGACATTCAGCATCATATTCGTTTATGGTAAATTGTGGTATGAGCCTCTGCAGCTAATTCTACAACTTCAAAAAGCTAAAGACTTGAACAATGGCATTAGTACCTCAAAGTTTGTTTCATATATTTCTGACAAATATGTATTTCTTTGAGATAAAAAAATAACATACATATATACACATCCCTTTCAACATTCAGTCTGCAAGCCGAAGGTAATTTAGTAAATCCACCACAATTCCATATTCATAACAACCTCTGTGGCCTTGATTATTTCTATATCAATAGCCTTTAAATAACTAGAAACTGAGTCTAACCATGGGCACCTTGATCTCCTTTTTAGTGCCCTCCTGGTATTGTTTCCATGTGTTCTTAATGCTATTTATTCAGCGCATCAACCTAGAGAGATCTTTTGCCCCTATCCATCTGTTTTTATCAGCGATCATTTCTTGCTATTTTCATGTCTGTTAATTCTACCTTATGAGTTAAAATAACCTGAGTCCACCAAGCTTTCAGTGCTGGAATCCAAGGTTGGTCTGAAAACAGACAGTTTAATCCTGGAGATGACTACTTTCTTACAGAAAGCTCTTGATCACAACTATGAGCTCACTCCATTAGCCTTGCTGCACCTTGATTCAATCTCACTATACTACCATCCTGGGAGAATACACATACTAAACACTTAAAATAATTTATTTGTTTCAGCTGTGAATTCCAAATCAGAATTTCAATTCTCGTTACATTACTCAATTCTTTTCAAGGCTAATTTTCACATCATACATATTGCAAGTGTTTTCAAGTTCTAATAAGATCAGACTGCAGAATTTAACCACAATCTGCCATTAAGAGCATGTCATCAGCGTATGCCTAACCACTTATTGCATTTCAACCCGATTCACTCCTCGCCGTCTTTATAAATGTCAGTAGATGATCTACTGTATATTGACTATGAACAGCCTTGTCTAACCCCTGTAAGTAGTTTGAACCAAGAAATCATTCTACCATTATTTCTCACTGCAGCCCAATTGTCGATATAAATGTCTTTGATTACTTTTGATAATCTAAACATAATGCAAAGTTCCTCAGTAGATCTAACATCCTTTTGATTGGCATTTAGTCATATCCATTCTCTAGATCTGAAGAACATATGTAACTGTCTATTCCTCTCAGAGCATTTTCAACAACCTGGCACATACTAAAAATCTGATCCTGGCATCAATTTTGTGGTCTGATCCCAGACTGGATTTCTTCCAAACTACTCTCAACTGCTCATCACACCCTCCTCTCGAAACTGTCAGTGGTATACTGATCAACAAATTTGCTCTATAGTTAATTCAATCCTTCCCATGCACTTGGTTATAGTTAGGTGCAATTACTGCTTTTGTCCAATCAGACAGTACCTTACTAATATTCCATGCTAATCGTATTATACTACGACGCAATTCATCCCACCCTTCCCACAGTATTTCACCATTTCAGGTCAAATTTCATAAATCCCTGCTGCTTTATTACAATGGAGTTTATATTTAGCACCCTTTCCACATCCTTGCACATAATTTTACCAAAATCACATTCATCCACCCCATGAGCTCAGTTTTTTTATGTCACAAAGATGATATCTTTTCATATTGAGAAGATTTTTGAAATATTCCTTCCACCTCTGCATTTATTTGCAGGGATCCATTATGAGTTCAGCTGATTTCCTCAAAACACCATTCATTTCCTTTTCCCCTCACTTTCTAAGGTACTTTATTACTGTAAACAACCGTTTCCCTGCCGCCTGACAAAGCCTTGCCAGGCTATTACCAAGATCTCCACCATGATGTCTTTTTGAATTCACCAATTATTTGTTTCACTCTGTTTCCTTCATTCACGTACAATTCTGTAAACAACAGTCTTAATTTGGGGGCATTTTTCATCTCTTTCTTTAATGTTTGAAGGTTGCCCACACTCTTATCATTCAACCGATATAAGAGATTTTCCCCAGCTCTACATGGAACTGCCCGAGGCATTCCCTTCCCCTTCAATCAATTATTAATGATCTGCATTTAGGGTTGTCACCCAGATAGTGTATATCCTACCAATTGTTTACCAGGCTTTTTACATAATTTCCAAATAACTTGGAAATATTTTTCCAAATAACTTGGACATTTATCGGTCATCTCCCTTGATAATTTATTCCAGTCCTGTATTCCCCTTCCTATAAGTGAATATTTGCCCCATTCTGTCCTCTTGAATTCCAACTTTATCTTCATATTATGATCTTTCCCACATTTAAATGCTCTCCTCATGTCATTACTCCCCCATCACTCTGTTGACAGCTTCAAGGATACCACATAGTCGAACATCCTGTCGCCTTACCCCCAACATTTTTTGTTGGAAATCACCCAGAACAAATAGTGCTGCTTTAATTAGTGTGTTTTCAAGTTCTTTTATCAAGCAGTCCAGGTACAGGTCCACACACTGGACTCATAATCTAATTGGAGGCTTACCAGGAACTTATCTGCCCTTTTGTTTACATCCTTATTATAATGCATAAGTATCCAGAGAACCATATGAAGAGATCCATAATCTAAATTATTTGATTGCTCAAACGAAGATACATCATCATATTAAACCACAGATAATTACAGTGATTCCCATGAGGTAAATATAACCAATGAACAGAATAATTAAAACTGGGAGGACTTTTCTTCTTGGTAAAACCAATAATTTGACATTTCAGCCAGTTTACCATCATAACATTACCTGCTCTCCATCTCACAACAATTCAAGTTCTTTTTGCAGTCCCTCACCATCCTGAAAATTATTTGTTACTCTATAAAGTATGACACTATTTGCCAAATGCCCTCTAGGTGATAGCAATTCTTCACTCGCATCGTACATGTGCGCATGTGTAAGGAAATGTAAAGGTCCAATAATACTGCCTTGCCAAATATCGCACTAAGTAAATCTAGGACGACATAATGCTTAAACTCTGGGTTCTTTAAAGAAATCTTATCAAATACTGCTGCTTTTTAGTTTTTAAGCTCTGTATATTTCTTTACAGTTTGCTTAACATTGCATCAACGCAGATAGATCTTACGATGATGACGGGATAGGAAAGGCTTAGGAATTGGGAATGACCATGGACTTAACTAAGGTACAGCTCTAACATGTTCCTGATGTGAAAATGGGAAACCATGGAGAAACATTTCCAAGGCTGCTGATAGTTGGGTTCGAACCCACTATCTCCTGAATGCAAGCTGCCTGCTATGTGACCAAAACCATGCAGACAATTGCCCAGTGTGTATCATACTGTAAATATTTTATTTTTTTTTGCTATGGGCTTTACGTCACACCGACACAGATAGGTCTTATGGCGACGATGGGATAGGAAAGGCCTAGGAGTTGGAAGGAAGCGGCCGTGGCCTTAATTAAGGTACAGCCCCAGCATTTGCCTGGTGTGAAAATGGGAAACCACGGAAAACCATTTTCAGGGCTGCCGATAGTGGGATTCGAACCTACTATCTCCCGGATGCAAGCTCACAGCCGCGCGCCTCTCTATATTTATTACGATTGGTAAATATAAGTACTTTGCTAATAATGGACACTTCCTCTCTGTGGACATTATTCTTATATACAACAATCTTTACATTCTCCTGACTAACGAGTTCTGCCTTCTGTAAATCTTTGAATATGCTGTCCCCTTAGTCACTTCTCATACCTGGAATGTCCTCCATCGAACCTTTTACCTGCCTTAAAGTGTGTATCTATATACCGGGTGGTCCACCAACCCCTTGCGGTCCATGCTTATGCATCTCTTCACATTTACTACAATTCTGAAAGACAGCGATCCCTTTCCCTAAACCGGAGTAATATAAAACGAGATGTATGTTTATGGGCTAGAAGACAGCAGGAATCGTGGGTGTCACGATCACTTCATTATGGGTACCTGGAATGAATCAGTAAAATGAGTACAGATACGCAGACCACATAGTTTAAAACAGGACGTGGACACACAGACTGGGAGCAGAGTACTGTATAGGTCAAGTGTCGCAGTAGCTCACATGGCATGTGGGTGGGATAGTGATAGTGGACAGTACTCGAGGTAGGAGATTTGAATCCCTCATAAGAATATTTTAACAGCCAGTTGCCTGGGATATAATAAGGTTGCACATTTGATAGCTTCCAAGGAAGTGGGCGTAGTAGGTCAAGTGTCACAGCAGCGCACGGTTGGATGTGTGATAGTTGACTGTCCTCGTGGGTTAGAAGGTTCAAGTCCTATGCCAGCTGCCTGGGATGTCGCAAGGTTATATACATAACACCAGTATTTTTCACAGATCAATTTGTTTATATGGCCCTGAAACGGGCTACTGGTTTGGAGCTGGCTTCATAGAGGCCAGGAAACATGTGACAGGATTGCAGTTATCCATGTCGTTTAACGCAGGACCTGCTCAAACTGACGGCCTCCGTGGTCGATACAGAGCTACAGGCGATGTTGTAAGGACCATCTGGCCCATTGTAAAATCTCTGGCAAAACAGATTGGCATGCCTCGGTGATGAGCTGTCTAAGGTGACAAGGACTGGCTGGCTCCTGTGCATACACCAGTTGTTTTACATGGCCCCACAGAAGAAACCTAGGGGTGAAATATCGGGCGACCTGGCAGGCCAGGGGACAGGTCCTTCCCTTCCTATCCATTCATCACGATACGGTGCATGGAGATGGTTCCGGACGACCATTGTCACCTGCAGTGGAGCTCCGTAATGTTGAAACCACATCCTGCAATGGTCAAGGAGTGGCACATGTTCCAAAAACAGTGGTAGTTCATCTTTGAGAAACCCCAGATAGTGTTGGCTGGTCAGGTGGCCTACAAAGAAATGGGGCCAATGAGGTGATCACCCATGATTCCACACCATACATTTATGCCCCACTGTACCTGAAAAGCTGTCTGTTGCATCCAGTGGGGATTATCCACAATCAAGTAATGCATATTATGGCAATTAAAGGTTCCATTGTTGTGGAATCGTGCTTCGTCCATAAATAAGACAGTTGCTAGAAAAGCAGGATCATTGTCCACATGCTGTAGGATCCACTGACAGAACGCTACCCAGGCATCGAAATAATGAACATGGAGCACCTGGTGTAAGTGCAGATGGTATGGGTGAAACTGGTGGGTATGCAATATCGGCAGAACAGACGCTCGGCTGATGTTCGTCTCCTGTGCAGTAGCCCATATGCTAGTGTGAGGGTTTCGCCGGAGCGCATCAAACATGACCTCTTCATTGCCAGCAGACGTCACGGGATGATCTGAAACAGGCTGTCCTGCGCAGGGATACAGTATCTCGCAGGCATCTTTCCACACTCCAAAATGTCATGCCTGTTGGCTGTCATCCATGCGGATAGCATTCTTAGTACAGGTGTTGTGCCTGGTATGCATTCTGTCTAGCTTCTCCATAGATAATTAATATATATACACACTTGTCCCTGGAATACATCTCAGGGCAGTGAATAAACTTTGTGTAGTGAATTGCTTAGAAGGAGGGGGGTTCGTGCTGCTACATACTTACCTGTCATCGCATGTTGTTATTGTTCCAATGGGGCATAATTTGCCCTACCTGTGGTCTGCAAAGCTTGGAACATGTACGACATAGCTAACTGACCACAGACCATCATCTCCTCATCCTTGTCAAACACAGCACTCTACCCTATGCAATGATACATATGGTCATTTACAGGGTCAAATAAGCCTTGGAAGCTATCAAGTATGCAACCGTACCATATCCCAGGCAACTGGCTTTTAAACAAAATTCTTGTGGAATTCGAACCTCCCACTTCGGGTACTGTCCACTATCACATATCTCCCCGTCCGCTTGCCATGTGAGCTACTGCGACACTTTGCCTATAGTGCCCACTCCCAACCTATACAGTACCATGCTCCTGGTCTGTGCAGCCACCTCCTGTTTTAATGTACGTGTTCGGCATATCTGTGCTCATTTTACGGGTTCATCCGAGGTACCCACAATGAATTAACAGTGGCGCTCATGATTCCTGCTGTCTTCTAGCCCATAACCACACATCTCATCTTTCAGAATTGTAGTAAATGTTCAGGGATGCATAAAACTGGATTGCAAGGGGCTAGTGGACCACCAGGTATATATATATATATATATATATTGAACCATTCTGTTCATGGACCAATAGTATAGATTTTAGTATTGGATATTGGGATTACATAAGACCACCCATGAAGTCATTGTCTTATAGTCTATTTCATAAAAGATTCCAGAAGAAGCGTTCTCGTGTGAAGAGAGCTAGAGCGTCATTATGAAAATCTCCAGAACCTCATTAAAGGGAGTTATGTCCCAAGCCAAGCCTCTTAATGAAGATTGGGGACGCTTCCCGGATCCCGGCAAAACTAACCTTCGGAGGGAAGAAAGAATTAAATTAATATCTTTGGTTACGGAAGAGATACATTGGATCTGATACAAGAATTGCAACCTGCATAATTTCTGCTTAATTTTGATATGCATTAAGGCTGCAATCATAAATGCATTAGTTAAGTAGGGTACTTGACGTGCTTTGTGCGGGAAAACTTCGAGTTGCGGGCGCGCGTATCCTGCACGCTATCAAGCGGCGTGGCTACGTCAACCTGATTATAAATGCAAGGCCGCCTGGCACATCAGCCTCATTCTTTGACCATAAGGCTGCTTGAACGAAGTCGTCATGCTACAAGTCGGCACCGCGAACGTTTTATCTTCGAGCTGCACATACAACTAGTACTACTGAATCTACGAGGAATTACCCCTGCATCAAGCCAGAACGAGCTTCTACATTATCATTGCGAGGAAGCCACAACGGGAGCTGAAGACGGCACGACATCGGGAATCGATCCAGGAACGTTGGGCGTACCTGATCAGCGCGACGTCGAAGGGGACATTTTCCAACCATCTAAGGAACTGTACGAAGGACTCACGCAAGATAGAATGTCTCCAATTGTCCACCAGTATCTGCTGCAAGCGTCGCAGTTTGTCATGATGTGGTAAATTCAGTGGTTCACAGGAAGGGCCACTCCGTCATGTCATCAATCATATAAGGTCAGAGCTTTCCAATTCTGTTTCAAGCATGTCATTTCAATTTAGATAGGAATAGGGGGGCCGTCAGCCAACAGGTTAGTTTATGGTAGGAAAATTCTTGGTAATAAAGAGCTAGGCCTCAAGCTCGAACCCCGTACATTAGGGTAGATGATAGTTTGTAGATTCCTTGTTGGTGTGTTTATATTTCATTTCGATAGTATTATATTAGCGTACGTGTTATCTTCATGGGTCAGGTCGAACTCCCTTGGTCATGGTAGGTTAGTCAAACAGGCAGGCACTATTTATTGTGTCGCGTTTAGGCATTTGTCTCTGCAGACGTAGGCTGTATAGTTAGACCAGGATTTACCCCGTAATTCACCTAGCTTTACTGACAGGGCGAGCGAGTCCGAATGTTTGAGAGATGTGGGCATTATGCATGTAGCTGACTGTATGAATTGATATGAGAGAGCCCCAGCACAGTTTGAGAGTGTATTGGATGCATTTGAGATGCCTTATTATGGCCATGTGACTATAGCTTACTGATTTGTGCCTTTGTATTATCAAGGTTAAGCCCATGGGAGGCGGAAATAAGATTTGTTATATTGCTGGTGATATTGAGATGAGGGCGGATAGCCCATGTGTATTTAAAAGAGTGCTTTTAGCAGCCAGATTATGTGAGGTGTTTTGAAAGGCGAAGTTTTTTAGAACTCAACTACTAGTCAGTCAGGTGGGCTCATAAATTGTGTGGGCTGCCACTTGTCGAGTGCACGACTGGTGAGGGTTACTGTGTCTGACGTCACAGTCTTGAAACTTGGTTATATGGCTGTCTGCAGCTTGTCGAGTGTGTAAGGGGGAGAAGACGACCTTGATGTTTTGAACGCAGGGAGAGATTTTTGTTCTGTTTGTTCTACTTTAATTTTAACACTGGCCCGTTTGATATTGACCCCTTGGACATGGTGGTTGTGTTCCTTTTTATATTGTTTGTATATGAATATTCTACGCCTTACTCTTCATGGGACCAGGGTTCGAGACCGAGTCAGGACACTGTACATTATGTGTTTATATTTGTTTACACCGGGGTTCGATGGTACGAGGCATAGTAAATTTTATGGAAATTACTGTTAGATATGTATTTCAGCAGATATCCATTTTTCTAGATTTCATTACTTACACAATTGTAACATGCTTGTTACAGCACAGCTGTTTCGTGAAGGCAGTGAACTGGTTGTCACCGGCTCAACATTATCTTTACCCCAATCATATTTGAAAGCTCTTATATTTGTAATTAGTATATTTTTATGTAATAATTCCCTGATTGTAAAACTTTGAATGCAGCGATGTTTTCTGTTAGATATATATTTTTTATTTTATTTTAGCTTATTCTTACCTGATTAGTCACATATCCTAGTGTTTCATCTTAATATTGCCCTTTGTTCAACCATGTTATCCCTGAGAAGTGCGCGATTGTGCGGCCGAGCGTGGATATGTGTTCAGGTAAGACTATGTGCACAAGCTCACGTTTGTGAGAGTTCTTTCACTACTGTACTCTGGGTTCGAGACCGGCATTCGCCAGGCCGGAACCATAGGGTCCTGTAGGGCACATAGTAAACATGGCGCAATATATATATATATATATATATATATATATATATATATATATACACATCTTTCTATTTCTCACTAAAATTTGTGTGACAACCAAATTGCTTTCCTAACTCTAATTTTCCCCTCTCTTTCGCCTTCTTAAACTCTTTATTTTCCATTGTAAGACATTACTTGAAAACATTAAAGGTACATACGTGTCATCACTCCTTAACTGCTTTAAAACAATCGCATAGGAAGTTTACTATTCTATTTACCCACTTCTACCCATCATAATTATAATTACCTATTAAAACACCTGCATGTCTCTCGTTCATTCAGCCTACATGATCACAATTGAGGAGCTATCTGACGGTGAGATGGTTGCCCCGGTCTAGTAAGCCAAGAATAACGGTCGAGAGGAGCCGTCCTGCTGATTACATGGCACCTCATAATCTGCAGGCCTTCGGCTGAGCAGCAGTCGCTTGGTAGGCCAAGGCCCTTCAAAGGCTGTTGTGCCATGGGGTTTGGTTTGGTTTTCATGTCTCTTGTATAAAGCATATGGTACCACCTAATAATCCTATATTGAAAACATTCCTTTCCATCACACTGATTAATAACTATGACCAAATCATTTTCCTGATCACTTATACCACCCATCACTTCAGTTTCTCTATATAGCTCATTCAGTTTTACCAGCACCACGTCTAGAACATACATACCTCTAGTTGGTCCTTGCTTTCTGATTCGAGTGTCCTTCATAGATCAACATATTTCGTATTCGTTGGTCATACTTTCTGTTCAATACAGCCATACGTATTACCAAAGTTCCACTGCATACACGTACACGTGGAACAACTGTCCTTTGTTTACATCCTCACGGCCTTCTCACGACGGATGTAGTCGAGCAGTGCATAAGGCTGCCTAACACTAATTAGGAAATAAGACCATAGGATGGAGCTGGCAAGCCAGTCTTATGGGGAAAAGGAAAGGGGGTCTGACAGGCCTCTACATTACTGTGGAAACTGTATTGGTTAGAGTAGAGCTGGACAAGACCATTGAATGGGGACAAGCAAAAGGGCTCTGGAGGTTGTCCACCTCAGTAGCATAATGGTTAACACAAATAGCTGCCGTTCTCATGGGCCTGGGTTTGATTCCCAGTACTGCCAGAAATTTAAGAATGGCAGGAAGGTTGGTATGTGATTGAAATGGTACATGTATCTCACCTCCATCAGGGTATGTGCCTAAAAAGAGCTCCACCACCTCAGGATGAGGATGCAAGGCTACTAGCCCCCAGGTTAGAACCTGCAAAGCAGCATTAGGCCCTAGCTTCCTGTGGAAACACCATTGGTCTCTATTGGTTAGTGTAGGCCTGGACAAGACCATTGGTCTGCACTGGTTAGGGTAGGGCGTGGACAAGACCACTGTGCTTTTATTATGTCTGGGTTGGTAACAGAATACAGTTATTATAATTGATGGGAATGGCACCACATGCTACTTTACGTTGGCCAATAGGAATGGAAGTTGCTACTTAATGAAAGGAAAATGGCGTGAATTACTCTTCTTTATGTCATAAAAGGAAATGTAAATCTGGGGGCAGGATGGTGGGTTCCTGGACATCGCAAGGAATGCATCTCTCCTCTGATACTCTTTCCAAGTAAGATTTCATTTATTTATACTTCCTTAGAATGTTACATACATAAGGCAATATGGGATAAATTAATACCTGCTTTCTATCATACGCATTTGGTAAATTGAGATCACCTGCTATGATCATTTTCCCTTCTGTTTCGTTCTGACATAGCTGGTTAAGTTACCAGATATTCCTGCTTCATTATCAGCATTACACCTCTCAGTTCTGCACACCACAAAAATACCAAGTTGCCAATAATGTTCAGCAATAAGCCTAACAGCTAGAATTTCATGTTTCTCATACTTTACATTTTCATAGCTGAGAAATTCTTCTTTCACCAGCAAGAATACCTCACCCCCTGTAACATATCTATCCTTCTTCTACAATGTAAATACTTCAGTTCAAGGAAAGAATGTCCACAGTATCACTTCTTATCCATGATTCAACTCCTATTACATTATCTGTTAAATATACATATGGTATATGGAGTATATATATATATATATATATATAATTACTTTTTTCTATACAAATTTTTACAATACTTCTACTTCATGTCATCCTTACTTGAATTCTAGTTCCCTTCACTCTCATACAAGCTGAAGTTCACTACCTGTACAAATATAAAAGACATGAATTTGGATCACCTATAATCCATCCCAGAATGGTATTCTATTACTAGATGATATTGACACTAAAAGAGGCTGATTTAACTCCCTTGTTACTAGACTGTATGACAAGCATACTGCCAAATATCTTATGAAATTTAGTCACCGCCTGTCTACGCTTAACCCTCATACTGTGTTGTAACATTTCCAGTGTATAAACTGGGTTGTGGGGTCATAAATGGCACCAGGTGTGTACAGGCGAAACTCTGCTGTTCGAAATTTGTTAATAAGGCTATTTTACTGTAATGTATTACTAACAGAAGTTGTTCTTAACAACAGCAGTACTTATACTTGATTGTTGCCAACCATTACAACATTAAGTCAAATTTAAACAAAATACAATTTTAAGTGTTTTATGTAAAGTGGATGAACATCAATTAAATGAAGTATATTTCATAGAAAAGAGAAAGCTTATAAACACCGGAAAAATTATAAACCTTGTTCATGTTTCTCATATGGTCATATTTCACAACACTTCAATTAGCAATACAGACTTTCATCTCTACATTCTTGGCAAATATTTGACGGACGGTCCTGGCACATGGGAGGAACACAAGTACTGCAGAACTGGTTAGACAACTTTTCTTGTGATCTTAGGCATAAAGCACACCTCTTTCTCTTTCAAGATCCTGCATTGTCTTCTGATACAGTCTTCAGGATTGGCATTTTTAAAAGCCAAGACACAGTCAACCGTAGTTCCCTTGGGATATGAGTATTCAGTAGTCTTTCAGGTGATTTGATAGAGTTTTCAAGAAGTCAAGCCGACTCTTATCTTTACTGTCTTTGAATGAAATGTGAAAAACATGAGCATTCATGAGTACAAAATTGACATAGACCATCTTATGCGTCTGCCGACAATGAATGTAATGCACTTGAGATCCAATGCGTCAATGCCACCTTTAGTGTTACTGTAAAATTATATCACTACTTCTTTGCCCGATTCAGGATCCTTGTTTATTGCAAAATACCAAAATTACGGCCTGGCCCTTTAATGCCATGAGGAAGAGCAGTGTAAAGTCTTTGGTGAATCCATATTCGGATGAACCAACCGGTCATCTCCTGTTAGGAAGAAATTCTAGTAGTATATGATTATTATTTTTCTTGATTGTTCCAATGTAGGTTAACTTTTATATCTTTCAGTTCTGAAACCAACTCTACTGAACTGAAATAAGTGACTGCTGTTATGTTCCGGTATCATCCAGCAATTAACTTTGCAAGATAAATGACATATTGTGTTGGCGTCTGCAGCCTTTTCACCTCTGAGCCCAATGTAAACCAGTCATTTTCCTTCCCCACATATATATACCCCTGCAGGAAATAGTTCATACATCACACAAGATCATAAATTTGAATCCATATTTTGCTGGTTTATCAGTCTTATATACTCTAAACTTGCAGCAACCTCGAAAACTGACCAATATCTCAACCACACAGCTAAGAGATTACATGTTATACCATTCCTCAAAATTGTTCACCATTTTGTTAAATAACCAGGATATACTTGCAGTAGGATCTGTGGATCTACCATCTCTTATGAAAATAAA
This sequence comes from Anabrus simplex, assembly GCF_040414725.1. Classification (NCBI taxonomy): domain Eukaryota; kingdom Metazoa; phylum Arthropoda; class Insecta; order Orthoptera; family Tettigoniidae; genus Anabrus; species Anabrus simplex. The sequence goes on from NC_090267.1 coordinate 15,841,088, forward strand.
CAACCGAGCTCGATAGCTGCAGTCGCTTAAGTGCGGCCAGTATCCAGTATTCGGGAGATAGTAGGTTCGAACCCCACTGTCGGCAGCCCTGAAAATGGTTTTCCGTGGTTTCCCATTTTCACACCAGGCAAATGCTGGGGCTGTACCTTAATTAAGGCCACGGCCGCTTCCTTCCCACTCCTAGCCCTTCCCTGTCCCATCGTCGCCATAAGACCTATCCGTGTCGGTGCGACATAAAACAACTAGCAAAAAAAAAAAAATTAAAAAAAATAAACAAAGCTATGTAAGTAGTGAAAAATAATTCCCCAGCTGTTTACCTATTCCCTTTATTATTGGTACTTTAATTACAAGATTCTATGCAGGTGATCTCACATTACAACATGGTTCAACAGTTGTAATGATGACAACTTACATCCATTGCATTCAATCGTATTCTGTTGTTTTCTTCCTGGAGTTTGACCACCGCACTCTGCTACTGCTAAGGGAATACTGCCAGACAATTGCCTGTGTCAGACTCAGGTGATGTCATCGATTCTACAATCTGCTCTACTTCTTGGATATCCTCAGCATTTCAAATACTGTGTCATGACTTCCCCTGTACCTCCCCTCTCCAATTTGCCTATATAATGTTTGCCTTCTAATTTGAGGCATTATTTGGCTGATAGAGAGAGGGGCACACCTTTGTGCTATGCTGGTGTAAATTTTCACGTCAGTATGGGACTTCAGTCGACTATGAGGTGCTGTAAAGTTCACATTTTGTAAACTTTGCATGACTATGAATTTGAGTAGTTGCACTCGACCATTAATGTTAAGAAAGCAGGTGGATCTCTAATTGCTTTAACTGGTGGAATTTACATGAATTTATGTTGTCAATACACTCAAACAACTTCTGTACTTCTGTGCTATCAATATTTCTCTACTTTGAAGTTCTCTTATACTCAACTTGGGCTAAATGTATCTGTGCTGCACCGAGTATTTTCTTGAATTTGTTATTCACAATATCGCATATCTTCTAGTCGGGTCTATTTTAATGATATCCCCGAAGTCTGTAACTGAAAATGTTCTTTGATTCATTCTCCAAGTGTATTGTTTTTCCTATTACCTTACCCTATTCTTATTACTCTTTGTACAGTGCACTTAATGTATGCATTTGTTAATCTGATTTGGATAAAAACCAAGTCAAATTGCTGTAACATTCCTTTCTCATCTGTTGTGAAACAATTTGTAATCTTTCTATTCTGTTCTGGTGCTTTACTTGCTACTGATTGTGTTTATGTGAGAAGACATATATTTCGTTTATCTGAAGTTGGCAATTCTTGTTTATCTCCCAGTGTTCTTGTATTTTCCTAACTAATCTTACTCTTTGTTATATCCCCCTTGTACCATCCACGGTTATCCTACTGCTGTCCAGCATTTGAATATGTCCCTTCCACAATGTATACTCTATATTATACCTTTGACAAGACACTATCGACACTTCACTGTAGACCATTTATACTTGTTTCTGTCATATACAGCTGATGACTCACCACAGAGTGACCGCAAAGTTTCTTCTGAATTTGGTGTACTCTTGTCATTGAAGTCAAACTCTTCCTCAGATGTAGAATCAAGTATAGAATTAAAATCAGGATCATCATCATGATCACTTTGCTCACTATCATCAGCATCCTCGACGAGAGCAATATTTAATTCATTTCCAATAAGTTCCGAAGAATTTAGGCCCAGAACTTAAATATGAGCTTTTCTGACACACTCCATCACATAATCTTAGCCACAGACTCCTTCAGTCACTCACAAAAGATAATAAAATGAACAAACACTCACAACAACATTTATGACATACACTGTGTTGTGGGGTTGAATGTGGCACCACTCACGATTATCACACTTAACTAAACTGAGCAAAACCTTGCCAGCCTGCGAACAGTTGAACGACACAAAGGCAGGAAGGTACAAGCACTGCCAACTACTGCATACAAAACTATTTCCTGTAATAAGAGCAAGCTAGTTCAGCAGTATCATAAATGACCCCACAATGCAGTTTGAAGGTTAAATTATGAATATGAAAATATGATGGCTCACAGTGGTGCATAAGACAACTAGCCATGTACAGTCAAACCTGCCCTAACGGACACCCTTATTCAGCGGACACCTCCCTATATGGACAATTTTCCTCAGAACTGATTTTATTTTACATAAGACAAGTGTTAAATTGGCCTCATTTAAGCGGACACCTCAAACTCCGGACAGCGGACATCGCCATTTGTCCCGTCGCTTTGACTTAAGCGGACACCTTACACGTTGCAGGACAATTTATTATGCTGGACCACATGTCATCCTGTCTGTTAAAACTATTCTTCAGACATAAGGAAATCCCTTTTGAATGTTTATACTATTTCGAATGCAAGGGGAGAGAAGGTACATCGGAATGCAATTCTGCCTAGTTCCGAGAATTCTAATTGCCCAGAAATGCTGCCAGAGACTGCTGACTCACAAGTTATACTTGGGGATTTTCTTCCCTCCTTGCATCATTCTATTCATAACCCAGATTGTGGCTGATTAGGTCGAGCTCAGGTAGTCAACTTGAGAAGGAAAAGACAGTACAGGCGCTAATTAGTGAGACAGAAATACAGTACCCACCGCAGCATGTCAGTTGTCTGTTAAACATGAGTAACAAGGGATGATTGTGTTTAATCTCGAGTCAAGAAGAACTGTAATTATAGAAAGTGACAAGGGACCTTCAATGAGAAAGCTTGCCGAAAAATTCAACTGGGGGAAAACTCAAATAAATACTATTGTGAAGAATAGAACTGAAATTTTATAGGAGTTTTCGAGAATATCCCAGTTAAGGAAACAGGTGCTAAATTTACACAGATGAAGCTTCACGATTACTTAATGAAGCTGTAATGTTTGGAAATGATGTAAAATCATTTATAATAACTCTCTATGAAATACTAACACAGAAATAACTTAGAATAATAAAAATGAATATATGTATGCTTATATTTAAGGTGGATGTTCTTTACCGTTAAAATGTTTGATTATATCTACAAACTTGTTTTAGCGCACACCTCTCGTAACGGACATTTTTCCTCAGAACCGATGGTGTCCGCAGAAGGGAGGTTCGACTGCACTTGATTTCAAAGATTATTGTGTACTTAGGAACAGAGTCAAACAGGTCCTAAGAAATATAAATACTTAAATTAAATTAAATTAAATTAAACACACTTCATACATGTAAATAACTTTGTTTGCAGCATACAGTAAAACCTTGATAATTCGAAATCGGTTAATTCAAAATCCCACCTAATTCGAAGAAGCTCTTGCTCCCGGAAACATGAGATACAGTTTTGCATGTTATTTAAATTGTTTAATCAAAATACGGATAATTCGTAATTCGAAGTACAATGTCGGTCCCATTACCGAAATTCAGACTTTTAATTTGTAGCTGCCTTTACATTTTAAAACAATAGTATGTTACAGAGTAATTTCTATTGGAATTAATAAATTTTCTTCTGTATTTAGTATCATTAAAAATTTGACATGATGAGAAAAATAGTTCATAGTGTGTGTAGTATTTTTCATATCTATGGTAGAGTTTTTTGATTATGCAATTGTTTTATCCAGAGATTGTGTCGCCAACCTTCTCACACCGAAACCGCGCTAAAATTATATTTAGTCTGTGACTAAAAGTAAGATTCTTTTGTTTCTTCTTGTGCTGAGTAATGGCGCAATGTGTCGAGTGTAGAGTTCAGTTGAGACAAAATTTTAATAAATTTTTCTAATCAGTTATTGAGACTAGTGCCCGAATTTATTTCTGATAAAATACGGATAATTCGTAATTCGAAGTACAATGTCGGCTCCATTACCGAAATTCAGACTTAATTCGAAACTGCCTTTACATTTTAAAACAATATGTTACAGAGTAATTTCAACTCGAAATTTATCCGCTCCGCGTCATAATAGAACACGCGTTCCAGAACGTGGAAGGGTAGCTTTCCACATTTAGACTCACTTCAGTGGGTCTACAGTGCACTTCATGATTGCTAAGTTGAACAAAATTGGAATTCTTTTGTATTCAACCTTTTAAGGAACGCTGTAATATCACGCGGAAAAACAGAATCTGCGAACACTGGCGATGCCGACAGTTGACGAAAAAACATAGCTCATATAATAAATCCATAGGCACCGAACAATATTGTCATTACCGGTGAAATTGCATTGCTTTATTTTAATGCAAGCCCAAATGGTCTTACGGTTTTAAATGGGTCATGGTAGTGCGTTGCAATGCACATGGGATGGAAGCGAGAAACTTTATCCCCTCGTCATAGGAACATTGGATAAACCACAATGTTTTAAGGGCGTCGGGCACTTTCTATGCCAGTACAAAGCCTCTAAAAATGCAAACAGTACAGAAATCCAACAAATAATGAATTTGCACAGGGGGAGCGGCATAATTTATCCTCGTCTTTGAATTGTGTATTTTTTTTTCTTTTGTTGCATGAGGTTAAGTTTGTCAGTGATATATCCAAGTGCATTATTTGAACATTGTAAATGCACCTTGTTCGATACATTTCGGAAGTAGTTTTTTCCATGGCATTTGAAAGGTTTAAACTGAAAATCGAGGTGATTGCATGTATTAATGGGTTTTAGAATACTTTGTGAGGGGGCAAGTGTTTACATTTCTGAAGTACGAGAGAAGTGCCATGGCGGGAAATCGTACAAGGATAGTCATAGGAAAGTTTGATTTTAAGGGCATCGGGTACTTTCTGTGTAAATACAAGGCATCTAAAATGCATACAGTATAGTAATCCAATTAATAAAGCACTTGCACATGGGAGCGAGCATAGATCTCTCCTCGTCTTTGAATTGTGCTTTTTTTTTTTTCTTTCTTTCTTTCTTCCTTCCTTTTGTTGCGTGAGGTTATGTTTTCCAGTGAGATATCCGAGTGCATTACTTGAATACCTACTGTAAATGCACCTTCTTGGATATATCTTGAAATAGTTCTTTTTTCATGGCATTTGAAAGGTATAAACTGTGAATCAAGGTTAACTGCAGGCAGTAACGGGCCTTAGAATATTTTATAATGCGGCAAGGGTTGGTACTTCTGAATTGCAAATTGGCGGTTAATTCAAAATCACGTAATTCGAAGTCCGATTTTTGAGTCCCAACGACTTTGAATTAATGAGGTTTTACTGTAATTTGGAAAGTCAGCAGAAACAGTTCCCTCTGAATAGCTTAATATTTTTCAGAAGACAGAATACTGCACAACCCAACTAACCAGCCATGCATAAATACATAAACATTATTCTCCCCATCACCTGGTAACACTGTTTACATTCCAAGCAGTCCCTTACAACCAAGTTATGAAAGAACTTTATTAAATTAAATCTACAGCTGTCAGTGTACACACCAACCCTGTACATTTCAACCATAATATTATAATACTGTCATACACATAACTCAACTAGTCTTAAAAGCAGTACTTTTCCATCTCTCTAGAATCATAAAAATGTTATTCAAATATGGAAGAAACTGGATCCTAAGCAACATTCTGATAACTGCCCAGTCTCTATCCTAACTGCACTTTCTAAGCTTTGAAACAACTTGCGTACAAACAAATATTGCAATATTTAAATGACCATTCTCTCTTTCACCCACTTAAAATCAAGCTTTAAGTACTGCAACTGATCTCCCTAAAGTGACAGAAGACATCACACTTGCTATAGAACAATGACACATGACAGTCCTAATGCTCTTGGACTATAATAATGCTTTTGACATAACAGACTCACAATAAGTAGTTAGGAAAATGGAATCATATTTGTTGGACTACTTAACGCTCAAGTTCCTTACATCTTATATGAATGATCTTTGGCAGTGTGTAATAACTCATGACAACACTCAGAAAAGCAACCTAGGAAAGAAGGAAATTTACAGGGTAGTGTTTTGGGATGACCACATTTCATGTTGCATGCTGATGAGATTTTATCTATACCAAAATAACATAGTTGTCACATATATGCAGATAACCTTTGAAGATATTATCAGATACTGTTCAAAACACAAATGCAGAAATGAAACAACTAAGCAAATATCAAACAGGTTTCTCAACAGACCCATCAAAAATCCAATCAATCATTGTCAGCAAGTATGCATGACCAACAGAACACCTATTCCACATCTGCTATTAAAGAATAAAATTATCACTGTGAGAAACATTGGCAAACTCTAAATTCTGTGTAATCTCTGAAGCCATTTCTTTTCAGTTTCAACAGTTAATTTTTAACTGTTAAGCTGTTCAGTCTTCCAAAAAGAACTGTAAATTGGACAAAATATATAAAAATGTCAAAAGTTCTTTTCTCCACTTCATCCATTTAAAAGAAACAAAGACATTTTACCAGCAGACATGCGACAAAGACTACTTGAGAATTTAATCCTCCCTATCTGCAGCTCGTGTGAAGTAATCTTTGTTGATGCAATTAACGAAAAAATGATGAAACTGCAGTGAGTTTTGAACTGTTGCCTCAAATTTGTTTTTAACTTGAGCGATGATGGGCATATAACTCCTTATTATCAATAACTTCACTGACTTAAACCTGATAATAGACATAAATAGAACATACTTCCATTACCGTACTTACGTGAACAATCCCCGCCGCTAAATAATACCTGCCCCCTAATTTTAGGAAGGACCATTTAAAAAAGTGAAATGAACTAAATTTCCTTCTTATTCAAGGATTAAAATAGGCATAAACAAACATTTCATACCACTCCTGGAGTTTCACGTGGTACTTATGCAAATATGAACATCAAGGATATAGTTACTTTGCTTGAACATATTTGAGATTTTAAAAATGCATTATCACTGCTATAAAATATATTTGCCACGAAAATTAGCACGTAGGCCTTATTATGTGACAGATATTTAATTCATCTGAACTTGCAATAGGCTCAATTCACTGTGGATCGTAATATTCTTTGTCCCTTCCATCACTAGAATCCTCTCCTAAATTACTTACAAACTCCTCACACTCCACGTCTAAAACATTCTCACATGCGGTCTCTTCTTACTTGGATATTTCTTTTCGAGCAATGTAAACACTTGAAACAGACACTTGTTCGTTAGATTTGCAATACAGTAAAACCTTGTTAATTCGAAGTCATAGGGAAGCAAAAATGTGACTTCAAATTACATAATTGTGAACTAACCACCAACTTGTAATTCAGAAATGCCAATCATTGCCGCATCACAAAATATTCTAAGACCTGTTACTGCAAGCAATTTACATTCATTCAGAGTTTAAACTTATCAAATGCCATGGAAAAAGCTATTTCTGAATTGTATCTAACAAGGCGCATTTTCAGTATTCATATAATGCAATTGGATAATTCACTAGCAAACATAACCTTATACAAAGAAAGAAGAAAACGATTCAAAGTCGAGGAGAATTCCATGCTGGCTCACCTGTGCAAGTGCTTTATTCATTGGATTACTGTACTGTATGAATTTTAAATGCTCTGTACTTGCATGAAAGTACTTGATGCCCTTAAAATATAATGGTTTATAGAATATTACTATGACGAGGGACGGAAGTCTCTTGTTTCCGTCTGCATTGCAACACAGTACAGTGACCCTATTTCCTTTAAAACCATAAGTCCATTGATCTCGGCATTAAAAAGAAATGGAGTTTCATTGGCACTGACAGTATTGTTCGGTGCATATGAATTGATTACAATTATAAGCCATGCTTTTTTTGTCAACTGTCGGCATCGCTAGAGTTCACGGATTCTGCTTCTCCACATATTGTCTGCTACATGATGTTGTGGCGTTCCTTAAAATGCAGAATACAAATGAACTATGATTTCATTCCAACTTAGCAATTATGAAACGGTAGACACACCGTAGTGAGTGAAAGTGCAGAAAGCTACCGCTGCACGTCCCGGAAGACGCGTTCCATCGTCGCGCACAGAAAATTCAAATTTAAATCTACTCTGTAAAATACTACTCTTAAAAATGTAAAGGCAGTTTTGAATTAAAAGTCTGAATTATTTGCCATTTAAATACTACATATGGTGGAAGTTTTCTTCCATCTGCAGTTACACAAACCATAACTGTACACCCAACATCGAAAACTACGTGAACCAGGAGCATGTTGCCAACCTTGACGCAAATAAAAACCTGCACCCCAATTTCATGCCTCAAATTAAAAAAAATCTGTGGGGATTATTCGCTTAAATACGGTAATACACAAACATCCGCATAGCGACTCGCCTTAGTATATTACCTCCAAATTTCACTTTCTGTTTCCTCGTTTCATTACTGTAGACAAGATCTGATTCTACCTTTGCTATTCCTCTCCACAATTCTTTTAATGTGACCAGTTTGAGACTTCGGACTTTCTTACCAGTCTGTACCTAAATTCAAGAGAGTCTTGCACAAAGTTGACAATATTGCATAATATGTATAATTATTGTGTGTGTGTGTGTGTTAACTGGTTAATGTACAGTATATGTTTTACATACGTGAAAATGTGTGTGAGTACAATGCAACTCTGACAGATTGTAAGTTAATATATTTTAACAGTCACATAATGGCACTGAGTATAAGAAAGAAGTCGTTATAAATAAATATATAAAACAAATACACTGATAAATGAAGCTTTGGTTTACCAATATTTCTGTGCTTAATTACCATAGTTTGAAATAATTAAATCACTTGCAATATACATTCTAAAATCAGACAATGTTGAATTTGAAGATTTTACTGACTATGCATGAGCATGGCTTCCTCGGTGCATTACTCAAGGTACAAAAATCTTCATATTTGTGAGAAAATAGAGAATTCTTTGGTGGAAATAGTTGCAGATAACATTTCAGATGATAAAAATGTGATGACAAATACTGCAGTGACATGAAAGAATGAAGAATTTTTTTTATGGTTGATCAAAGGTATTATAAATGAACTGACTTCAGAAATATTTTGATTTACATCAGATATCTTTCACACACTTATTCAATACAACTACATCTAGAAATAGATCAACACTGTTCTTAAATTTCCTGAATATTTCACTAAATTCTAACTATTAGTTTTTTAAGATATTAAGAGTTTAAAAGTAACCTTGTGAAGAAAGAATACAATTGACAAAAATGACCAGCTGATGGAGATAAAAAAATACATCCACCACTGAGCATGAAACTGAATAGGTAAACAAGATATTCCATATTGCATACATTTACTGGTGTACTTACTTGTTTTCTTCTGTGATGTTGGGAATCGGTTCAAGTTCTTGTACGAACATTTCCTCCTTGATGTTTACAGAAGGCTATAGGCAAGATATAATGAAACAAGTGTAAAGAAGTGAAGAACCAAACTATATACACAAGAAATAACTCACAAAATAAATTTTATTCTGGCACAATAAAATTTTCATTAATTTATCTTTTGATTTAAAAAATGTAAGAAATGGATAGGAAGTATTAAACCAAGTCATAATTATATACAACCTAACTAAAAAGCTTAAGATACACAACAACATCCTTCTGGGTGGCTCAAATTGAGGAACATCTACAATCACTTTACAATCTTCTGCTTTGGTACTGTTTTTTTCTTGTGCTGAGTACTATGGACCAGCATGGCTGAGTAGGCCTTATACATGACTCATTGACACTTAGCAAAATGCTAGTATGTGTTTAATATCTGTCAGCATCCAATCCACTCCTCTTGACTGGCTTTCAGTTCTGTCAGGTATAATGCCACCTGATTTCAGAAGAACTAATGCTCTAATTAGAGGGTACAAGAAGATCTGCATGAACTCTCAACTATCAGTTTTAGAAGACCTTCCTAATCTCAAACTGCAGAAGCTCAAGGCACATCATCCACCCTTACGTGATGGTGGCATAATGGTCGCTACCAACTTTCACCCTCGGGAGGAATGGATAGATCGGTGTACACAACTCTTTTCTGGTGAGAACCTCCTTAGTGGACATCATCCACCATGTAAGATGTGGACCACACTGAATCAAGCGAGGACAAAACATGAAAAATACAAGGATTGCCTTTATCAGTGAAATTATACTTCAACACCAGATTGTGAACATGGTACACCACAGCAAACAGTTCTCCATATTGTGAGTGATGGCAGTTGCACTGCTATTCAGATACTTGGAGTGACTTTCTGTTCAACAGTGGATCAAGGAACTGGGCATTCAAATTTGATATTTTGCCCTAAGATTCATGCTCTTTGTTTATGTACATATGTGTAACATTGCCATACGTTAAATAATAATAATAATAATAATAATAATAATAATAATAATAATAATAATAATAATAATATATAGAAAGG